>NC_056744.1:904599676-904757176 GCF_019279795.1 Protopterus annectens | reverse complement strand
GGGCACCTGACATCTGGGACAAGAAAAACTGAATAAAATGGCATTGGCTGCATGTTTTATACCCCTGATTACCTGACGTTGTGGAAGAGGAGACAGCAACCGTCGCAGGACCCAAGACTTTGTTATTCAGGCCGACTGAGGGCAACCTGCCAGCAGATTACCCAAATGTAATGACTGCAACAGTGAATACACTCTATCTACTTTTATGGTAAGTGTACACAACTGTACTTTTCTATTCCCTAACAGTTCTAGTTCCAAGGACAGGCAGTTTGTGGCGACCAATTCTGGATCTTTCCTTTCTAAAGATCTGTTTGATAGTGCCAAGTTGAAAATTTTCTCTCTTCACAACTTTTTAGCCCTCATTTCCTATTTGAATTTTCCAGCGACCTGTTTAAAAACACATATCATTGCATTCCTATAAATCCAGATTTCAGCTGTTTCTTAAGGTTTTATGTATCTGGATCATGTTATAGTTCCCAGCATTACCCTTTGATCCTGTCCACTGCTTTAAGGCATTTTAAAGTGCCTAGCTCTTGTGGTAGCTTACTGCAGATTCCAAGGCATTCTGATTTTTCCTTGTAGACAACTTGCTTACTTTTCCAAAATGTCAGGAATCTGTTGCTTGGGTGAGGGATCTCCTACACAGATAGGAATTGCAGAAGAACATTTAGAAGTCTTGTTTGACTCCTCATATGATTGTTTTTCTGGAGTGTTTCACAGATACTTTTGTTCAGAGTTTTTCTGACACTGGAAAAAAGTAGATTTGTATCTAGATCTCATCCTGAGTTTTTCCACTCCGACTACCTCAGAATTCTGGATCTTCTGACTTTTGTGATTCCATGTAGAAGAACTCCACATTGAAAAATGAATTATTTCCTATCATCTGTATGGTCCCAACATCAGCATGGTCTGACATTCCATATTCCAGGTTTGGAGTTTGTGAAGAGTGTTTGTGGTGGAAAGACCAAGTTTAGCAGAATCCAGGTCCCCCATATTCCTTTTAGCTCTAGCACTGACTGTGATAGACATCTCAGACATTGCATGAGGAGGAGTGTCTATGGGGATAAAAGTGCAGGGTCTTTGCACTCAGTTGATCGACTCGGGGAAACTGTCACCTGTTTTTGCAGGGGCAAGCACCCCCACACACACCCACACACACACACACACACGTGCACATACACATACAGTTCCTTTGCTTATTATATGCACCAACTCAGAGATCGCACCACCGTGGGAAAAGGAGCAATACCCCTGGGACATCCGGCCATTACCTCACCAGACTGCCACCAATAAATGTGACATCCCTTACTGTCCTGGGTGAGTGACTAAGGAGCTTCAATCCTGACTCCAGTGTGAGACTGTCAATTAAACATGAGTAATATTTCACAATTTTCCCCTAAGAGCCCAACAGAAACATGCTCAATAACCTGGGATTGGACTGTATACTTCTGTCCACCCCTAATGTAACTCCTTATTGCACACTTCAGAGCCCAGTGTAAGACTTCTGATACACTCGCACACAAAGTAAATTTAATTCTCAGACACTTCTGGGAAAGCCTGAGACCCTGCCTCAAAATAATATGGTAACTGTAATGCCACCATTCAGAGTGTCTTCATGCCCTTCTAAAGGGGTGTCCAGTTATGAAAATTAAATATCAAAATAAATGATAGCTATGACCAGAACAGCCAGGCCTTCGAGGGGACCTGGGGAGTGTCAAACATAAAACACTCTAATATCTAAAGAAAAAACACTGATTTCCAGCCACAGTGTAAAGTAATGAAAAATGTTTAGTAAGTAAAATGATCACTGAAAACTGATTTATATTCTTGTAAACACCAGAATTCATTCACAAGAAATATAAAATTAAACAGGATAGAAATCTATCATTCTAGAAAAGCTCTACTTTAATAACTAAGCTTTCCTAATCTAACCAGAGCATACAGCCCCTGATCTAATCTAACACAACAGTAAAGCAAAAGCAAGCTTACGGTTTTTGGTGAGTTCTCATTTCTTTGGGTATCACTGTACAGCACTAACTCCTGCACTTATACTGGCTTATCAGTCTAGCACTAGACTTCTTGTAGCAATTATTGTAGCACACAAGTGCTACCAGCGCTAAACATTCTACAAGGAAACCGCTCCAGTACTTATTGTTAATACCCACCCATCCAGGCATGTCTAAAGGTCAGTTCCCTGTGCTTTCTCCTGTTAACCTGGTGAACTTGGGCATTGAGGCAGTGTACCAAATGCCTCATGTACACAGACGACCCTGTCCTCTTCCCTCCCAACACTCAGACTTGCAAAAGATGCACTTGTATATCCAAATTAGAAACCATGCACTCTCCAGCCAAGACAAGAATAGGTGGTCAAGAGGAGAGGGTCAACACTTGCACCACACCACATGGAACACTCACCAGCACTGCCTTCACATAAAAACACAAACCACACACCCACCTTTGCAGAGGCTCTCAATAAAAATCTACCCTAACAGCAGAGACCTCCAAGGCAGAAACGCACTCTACCATTACAACACAACACTAATCATGAGAGACACAACTCTCCTAAACGGTGTTCCACTCAACCAAAGCCCCTAAGGCAGAACAGCATGCCTAACACACTAGTCATCGGTGACTCGATAGTGAAGCACACTGATGTCCCACTCACTAGGTTGAATAAGGAGAAAGTAACAGTCAGCTGCCTGTCTGGTGCCAGGATCCGCCACATAACGCACGCACTCAGGTCCCTCAACAACAGGTACAAATATGACTCTGTCATTGTATATGTGGGTGTGAATGACCTGAGAAGTACCTCCCTGGACTACATGAAAAGAGACATGGAGGAGCTCTCTGATTACGTAGCCCAGGTGGGTAGGACCCTAGGCCTGAGCAGCATCCTACCATCACCCAGAATGATACCACAGTACAAGCAGAAAATGATCGATTTCAACAATTGGCTAAGTTTGTGGTGTTCTAAGGGGATCCCAGTATCTGTCTGCCTGGGATGGCATGATTAACAGACCTCGATGCTTTGCCAGAGATGGCCTGCATCTGTCACCCCTGGGCTTCTGGATACTGGCCTAGGTTCTTGCCACCCCTATAGTGCCTTTTTTTAGGCAGTGTTCCAAAGACCAAATTTCCACCATAACAGCTACAAACAGATGCAATCTGAGGGTCATGCTGCACAACGCTAGAAGTCTAAATCTGAAAATGCACTCGCTCAAAGCACTTCTTAAAATGGAGAACATTGACATTTGTGCTGTAACAGAGACCTGGTTCAAGGCAGCAGAAATCGCTCCTGCACTACCAGGCTGTAACTCATTCCACACCTTTCAGCCCAAGAACTTGGACCAAAGCTCCAAAGGCGGTGGTGTTTCCATATTCATAAAGGATGTGCACACCTCCAGACTGGTAGCCCAGCATAATGCATCAGAGATGCTTCAAGTGCAGCTAACATTGGGTAAGACAGCGATTCCGGTCGTAGCCTGCTGTAGGTCCCCAACCATGTCCCAAGACTCGTACTCCCATGTTCTTAAGCACATTGGAGAATATTGGGGTCCGACCTAACACACTCATACTGGGCGACTTCAACTACCCCTCCATTAACTGGGAAAACTACGCGTGTACCAATACACTTGCCCAACGTTTCCTGGAATTCATTAATTCAGATGCCTTGGACCAGCTCGTTCTTACCCCCACCAAACGTAGCAACATCCTTGACCCGGTCATTACTAGCATGGGCGACCATTGCTCTACACCAATAGTTAACTCCTCCCTGGTTAGATCCAACCACAAACTAATCACCCTGGAAATCCACATCCCTCCCACCCCCACCCCCCATCAAAGGTAACCACCATGAAAAACTTCTCCAAAGCTAACTTTGGGCTCCTAAAAACAGAGGTGGCTAACTTCATGGCACCCATGCAAATGGAGAATAGTTGCATGATCGCCGAATCATACACCAACACTGTACAAACACGTACACACATGCATGGATCTCGCCATACCCAATAGAACCAAGACACTCTCCTCCAAAAAAAGGAAGCCAATCTGGTGGTCCCCTGCCATAAACAAACTCTACAACATAAGGAAGAAACTGATGCAGAATAAGGTGAAGTCCCAACACTGGAAAAACTCCCTTATCAGCCTCAACAAAAAGTTAAGATCCCTCATCAAATCCTCTAAAGCTAGCTATGAAAAGAGAATTGCAGCAGCTAGTAAAGAGAACCACAAGGCCTTCTATAGTTAAGTAAAGAATCTCCATGGCAATACCCAGATTTGCTCTGAGCTACTGGACAGTGGTACCTCCTGTACCGAGCCAACAGATATTGCCAATGTACTGGCCGACTGATTCAGTGCCAACTTTACCCCTCTCAACCCCCCCCCCCCAAAAAGGACCAATCACAGTTCCAGTAGATTGCCAGGCACACAGTATTACTGCTGCAAAGGTTAAAACAGCACTGTCCAAGGCCAAGAATACAGCTTCCATGGGACCTGACAGTATCCCTGGTTGTGTTCTACATGAACTACAGAGTGAACTGGCACCTCACCTGTGTGCCCTGTTCAATCACAGCCTCACCTCAGGCTTTGTCCCTACCGAATGGCACACTGATAACTCTCCACAAAGGAGGAGCGACTACAGACCCTGGGAAGTATTGCCCCATTAGCCTGATGAGTCTGAAATGCAGAGCTATGGAACACATAATCATGGACCTAATAAACAAGGTTATAGAGAATCTCCAAACTCTAGATCCCACACAGTTTGGTTTTGTGAAGGGTAGATCATGCCTGCTCAACTTGGTCGACTTCTTTGAGTCAATCATCAGAGGTGTGGATGAAGGCAAGGTGGTTTATATAGCCTACCTTGATCTGGCCAAGGTGTTTGATACCATTCCCCATTCAGGGATCATAGAAAAACTCACTAAGCTAGGCATCAACCCTTGTATCACTAGGTGGGTTGCAAACTGGCTCACTGATAGAACCCACAGTGTGAAAGTAGCGGACTCCCAAGTCAGACTGCTGACCAGTCACAAGTGGAGTCCCACAGGGTTCAGTCCTGGGTCCTCTCCTGTTTATCTACTTCTCTAAAGTCCAGGCCAACCCAAAGGGTCTCTGGCTGACAGTTTGTAGACGATTGCAAGTCGGGAGCTATTAACTCCTCAAGTGATGCTGACATCCCACAGAAAGCCCTCACTGAGATCAACGACTGGTGTCAGAACCATGGCCTTAAGCTCAGTGCCAAAAAATGTGTAGTCATCTCCTTTGGGAAAAACCCAGTTCCCATGAATTTCCCACTTCGATGGTAGTCCACAGAACACAGAAGGTGCTATAAGAGATCTGGGAACACAGGTTGATAGCAGCCTCTCTTTTGACCACCACATTGCCACTGTGGTCAGAAAGTCCTGTGTGGCACATATCATTACTAAGGATTTTGCATCCAGGAAGAAAGAGGTTATTGTCTCCCTCTACTCTTCCCTCATTAGGCCAATCATAGAGTACAGTGCCCCGTTTGGCATGTACCCACGTAGACACCTGCAGCAACTGGAGAGGCCGTAAAAGTACCTCACAAACAGGATCTTAGACCTTAAACACTTGTCCTATATGGACAGACTCAAAAACCTCCAGCTATTCTCTGTCTCATATCGCCTACTTAGAGGCAATCTCTGCTTTACATACAAAGCCATGTCTGATCCAGCTCTGTTAGAAATGCTACATCTAAAGAAATCCCAATCCCTCTGCACCACACGCTCCAGTGACCTCAACGTCTTTACCACAATCAACAGAATGTGCTGGAGGGACAGGTTCATAACCCAGAGACTGCCCTTTCTATGGAATAGACTTCCCATACATGTCAAACAGCACTTCACTGGCCCTCTTCAAGAGAAACCTTGATGAGTGGATGGGAAGTAGAAAATTCACCCCAGGGATCACTCCAGTGGCTGTACTCGACAGAGGCACTGGGAACTAAGGTCGGGTGACACGATGTCAGGGTAATCCTGTGAGCTAGGTTTGTAAAGGCTCCAGTGCCATTAGCCTATTACACACCTATGAACCGACTGCAGCTCTTCACAAACTGCTCAGCACTGAACTAACTGCACAGCTTAATAGTCTCAACTGTCTTGTTAAAAAAAAAAAAAAAAAAAAAAAAGTCCGCTATTTGATAAAGTTATTTTTCCTGTTAGTCAGCTGTTCAAATGATTACCTAGCAACCAAGAACATTCTAATGACTTCATCCACTGTTCTTCTGATTCTCCACAGTATTTTATAATCCCCCTCTCAAACATGCACAATAGAAATGTATCAAAACACTGACAGATTCTTTAAGCATTCTGCTTAAACAGGAAAGTACTCAACATTTAAAAACGCATTTACATTTTCAGAATTAGAAATGCTGTTCTACAGTACAATTTAATATGAGAATGTAAAAAATCTCGTGCCAGACATGCTACATAGATGTGTTTTCATTTTCTTCACATCCTCGCTCCCCCCATGACTTGAGCAGAATTTTCAATTGACCCTTGAAAACTGATGCTTGAGAAAATAGGTCTGCCTGGGAATATTAACCCACTACTGTCCTGGACAATCCATCTGTATTGGCATTATTAACCCCACTGTGATGTTGTATGGTCATGTCATATGCTTGCAATCCTGGACTCCACCTCAGGAACTTGGCATTTTCCTTACTGACCCTATTGAGCCATGTTAAAGGGTTATGATCTGTGAAAACATTGAATTTTCTCCCATAAAGATAAGGCTGCAGCTTTTGCAATGCTCACACTATGGCCAAACACTTTCTCCACAGCTAAACAGCACTATTTCTAGGTTTGAGCCTATGGCTCAGATATACCACTGGGTGCTCCTCCTCTTTTGCTGAAACCTGGCTGAGCACAACCCCCAACCCCATAATTTGAAGCATCTAAATTCAGTATTGTAATCTGGGCTGGCGAACACAGGGGGTTCCTCCCAAAAATCTTAGTTTTCGGAATGCCTACTCACAATCTGTGGTCTGCACACTATCTTGTCTGGTTTATTCTTCCTACTTAGGTCTGTAAGGAGTGGAGCTATGATACTGTAATTGCGCACAAATTTCCCTAAAAATGCTCTCACTTGTTTCTTAGTAACAGGAACTGGCCCCGTTCAAATACCTTCCACCCTGACAGGTTCTGGGCTGATTTTACCACTTCCCACTCTGTGTCCTAAGTAAGTAACCTCTGCCATACGCACTGTATCAGTATCTTAGCTGCTCCTTGTGGGCTAGCTGTGATTGATTCGATAGCCATCTGGATACAGAAAGCCTGTAAGCATATATTTTTTTGCATTTAATCTGTTTCAGTGATAGTTAACAAAACTGTGCTGCATTTATTGATTTGCTTGAGATTGTTTTTCTCGGTGTCTGTATTTTTGTTTCTGTTTTACTAATATTTAACAAAACTGTAGTGAGTTTATTTATTTGCATGATATTTCTGGTCACTGTCTAGATTCTCTTCAACTGATTTCATAGTGGGGGTTGGTTCACTGTCTGAAGCCAGCCTATCCAATGTATGAGCACAGCTTTTGTTATCTGACTCCCTGAGGCTCTTAAGTTTTCCTTTATACTACTGTATAAGGAATTACAATTCTGTGAGATTGTATCAGTATCTTAGCTGCTTCTTGTGGCTTGGCTGTGACTGATTCGATAGCCATCTGGACACAGAATGCCTACAAGTATATTTTTTGCACTTAATCTGTTGCAGTGATGGTTAACAAAGCTATGCTGCATTTATTATTTGCTTGCGATTGCTTTTCGGTGTCTGCATTTTGTTTTTCCCACCCTCTCACCTAAAGTGTTGTATTCTTAAACATGGTGGCTTTGGAATTGTCCGTCCTTGCTGTAAATTTGCTTTTGGACACTCCTCCCAGTCCCATCTCATTTGCTTACTGTACTGAAAACAGTGTGATCATTTGGGTAGGACTACCCCTTGCTTCTTTGATTTTGGGCACTCCTCCCAGTCCCATCTCATCAGCTCCTTTTACTGTGTAGAGAGAGCATTTGAGAAGGCCAACCCCCTTAGTTTCTTAATCTTGAATTATCTTCTGTTCCTTCCTTCTCCACAAAAAAATGTATATACTTTATTCAGCTGCTTTTACTGTAATTGTGTTCTGCTTTATTACCTTATTTTGCCTTGCTGCCTGCTCTTGAGTATTGAAGTGCTTTTATTCTGCTGTATTTATTACTGGTTCTTAGTAGCCTGATTGAGTTTGTCTGTTCTAACCCACTTAGTTTTTGTTTTAGCACATTTAAGAAGGTTTCTGTGGTCTACACTCTTGTGGACAAACCCTTATCAAAACCCTCTCTCCCCAAGTCCATCCAAGTTTCAGAAGATCTGGACAGTTCCCATCAGTTTCTCCTGCCAGCCTGGTCGACATGTGCATACTGAGACAGTGTAGCCAACTGCCTCATGTTCACTGACAACCATATTCTCCTAGCACATAATTCTTCTACTTGCAAGAAATGCATCTATGTCAGTAACCTGAAATCCATGCTGTCTCGCAGCACAGACAGTACTCCTGACAAAGAGGAGATTGCCATTACATACACCACACCACCCACATCACATAGCCAAGCACAACACACACACAGCTATACAGAGGTTTTCCATAAAAACTTAAACAGCAGAGACCTCCAAAACATGCACACAAACATTCCACACATACCAGACACATCACAGACAGCAGAAAACACACCAGTGTCTCACAGCCCATAAGGCAAAACAGTAAACCCAACATACTTGTCATTGGTGACTCAGAGACACACCGATGTCCCCTTCACCATGCTCGACAACGAGAAGATCACAGTCAGTTGTCTGTTGTGCCAAAATCTGCCACATCATGCACACACTTAAGTCTCTCCACAACGGGTACAGGTATGACTCCGTCATTCTTCATGTTGGTGTGAATGACTTGAGAAGTGCATCCTTGGACTAAATGAAGAGAGACATGACTGAGCTGAGTATGTGTCCCAGGCGGGTATGACTCTAGCCCTAAGCAGCAGCCTACCTTCACCAAGAATGATACCACAATACCAACAAAAAAATAATTGACTTCAACAATTGACTTAGTTTCTGGTGTTTTTCCAAGGGGATCCAATATCTGTCTGCTTGGGATGACATGGTTGACCAGGCCTCAGTGGTTTGCTAGAGATGGTCTCCACTTATCACCCCTGGGATACAAGATTCTGGCCAAAACTTGCCTCCCCCATTGTGCCTTTTTTTAAGCAATGTCCCAGAGTCAAATCTTCCGACATAAAAAAAATCTGTCAAAAAGCAAAATGAAGGCCATGCTGCTTAACGCTAGGAGCCTTAACCTGAAAATGCACTCACTGGAGACTCTCCTAGCACTGGAAGATGCCGACATCTGTGCAGTCATGAAAACTTGGTTCAAGGCTGCAGACAGCACCCCTGCCTTATCAGACTGTGCCTCATTCCACACATTCCATCCCCAAAATGAGGTCGAAGACTAAGGGTGGTAGAGTTTCTGTTTTCATTAGACAAGCACACGTCCAGACCTGGGTTTGCCAGCATGATGCACTAGAACTTCTCCAGGTGCAATTGACAATTAGCAAGACACTCATCCAAGTTATAGCCAGCTATAGACCCCCCTTGCGTGACTCAGGACACCCACTCCTCCTACCTGGACCTCCTTGGGCCCATCAAGGTAACCCACTAACACCCTGATCCTTGGTGACTTCAACTATCCCACTATAAACTTGGGTGAACTATTCCTGCTCTAATACACTCGCCCAATGATTCCTTGACTTCATCAGTTGTAACGCACTAGATCAGCTTGTAGCATCCCCCACAAGGAGCAATAGCATTTTAGACTTGGTTCTCACCAATGTGGGCAACTACTGAATTACTCCCATAGTAAGTTCTTCCCTGGTGAGGTCAGACCATCAGTCTGTCTCATTTGAAGTGTCTATTCCATCCGACCCCACTACCACCACCAGCCGTAACTGGTCTAAAAACTTCTCACAAACTGACTAACCTTCTAAGGGAGGGTATCAGTAGCTTCACACCACTGCCCCCCCTCAGAGGATGCAGACAATTATGCTGAACAGTATGCCAGTGTAGTATACAAGCACCTGTACAACTGCATGGAATAGCCATACCCAACAGAACTAAAACCTGCTCCTCAAGGAAACACAAACCTATCTGGTGGGCATACTCCAGCAATAGGCTTTACAACAAAAGGAAGAAACTGTTGTCCAAGAGAAAAAAGGCACAAATTCCCAACTGGAAAAACTCCCTCCTTGGCATCAACAAGCAAATTAGATCACTAGTGAAAACCTCCAAAATCAATTATGAATCAAAACTAGCCTCCCAAACAAAGGCTTAACCACAAAGCCTTTTTGGGTTACATCAGAAATCTCCATGGCAAAGCCCAGGTTTGTTCTGAATTAGATGTTCATCGTGTTTCACTGCTGCAGTCATTACACTTGGGTTATCCTGCCATCTGGCGGGCCCACAGTCGGCCCGAGTTCCAAAGTCTTGGTCCGGCATCTGTTGCTGTCGCCTCTTCCCTGACGTCAGTGCGCCAGGGGTATATAAGAAGCAGCCGACACCATTTTCTTCAGTCTTTCTTGCCACGCGGTGCCCGAAGCAAAAGCAGTTCGCAAGTGCCTGTCGGCAGACTCCTGAGATTTCAAATTTGATTTCAGAACCAAAGTCTTCAATAAAGCTAACTACCCTGTTGGGGAAACTTTTTCTTGCCTCAGACCGATGTCAGCAAAAGTTAATTGTATTTCTTGTGAGAAGCAAATACCTCATAAGGATTTTCATTTTTACTGTATTCCATGCCTAGGCCCAGATCACGACGTCACTAGTTGTCAGTTTTGTGCTAGATTTAACAAATGCACTATTAAACGTCGGTTTGATTTTGCTCGCCATTATTTTGGGTGAAGGTTTAATTATACAATGCGGTCGGAACAACCGATGACCGGAATGCACAAAAAATGCAAAGATAAGGAAAGGCATCCGAGGTCCAAAACTGATGACGAAGCCTCTTCTAGGCCAGTCACCGGTTCGCCAGTTTTCAGTGAGGCGCTTTCGCAGCCCCTGACACCCGCTACCTGAGAACCACAGGCCGCGACCGACTCCCACGTGGAGGTGCCTAGGCCTCTGGATACTCAAGGTGTTGGGCCAATGGAGATTAACCCTTCAGATGGGTCCGGAGCCGCTGAGCAGGCATCTGCTTCTGAGGGTGTTTTCAGGCCTACTCAACTTACCATTCCAATTACAGCCAAGACTAAGCCTACATTAAAGACAAAGAAGCAAGTACAGCATTCACCTGGACAGGCCTCCATGCCTAAAAAAACAGATGCTCAAGATGGCTGAAGATTTGATAACTCTGATCAGGGGTTCCCATCACCCTCCTGATAAAAGGCCTAGGTAGGATAGAGACTGATTCCTCTGACCAGGTTTCAATATATTCTGATTCCTCTTCAGACCAGGAATATTCTTTACCCCCCTATGAGGATTCTGATGCTGAAGAATCAATTCCTTCATCCTCTCCTCCTGAGGATTACTCTTTTGGGGAAACTTTACATACCATGAGGGAACATTTCCATTGGGAGGGCCAGGATTACTCGGAATCCAAGAAAAGGCTCAGACTTTTTTACTGCCTCAGCACAGGCCCCTTGCTATTCCGCCAGTGTTGGACATTGTGGATGATGTGTTCTCTGAATCTAGTTTAAATCCTGATTCTTTACCCCTAACTCCAGTCAAGCCAGACAAGTACTAGAGTCCCTGACGCTCACAAATTTCTTTATAAAAACCCTGTTGCTGACCCAGAAACTATTTCCCAGAGTCCCAAAGGGGTTAAGGCTTCCACGGCTAAGAATCCAGTTCCCTCGGATAGGGACTCTAGAGCATTAGACAGATGGGGAAAGAAAGTTTACACCTCTGCAACTTTAGCAGTGAGGGCTCTTAATTGCCAGTTTCACATGCTTAAATATCAACAATACTTACTGTCTCAATTAAAACAGAAAATGAGTACAAATACAGAACAACCTGACTATAAGGAAATGCAGGATTTATTGCATGCAGCTGAACAAGTGGGAAAGCATACTTTGCAATGTGGTTTTGATTCATTAGAAGCTTCTTGTAGAGCAGCAGTTAGAGGATCTGTGATTCGAAGGCATGCTTGGTTAAAAGAACAAAGTTTGCCAGATCATATTAAGGCAAAATTATTGGATGCTCCTTTGCAGCAAGATAAAGGTTTTAAAGAAAATGGAGGATAAGGCAAAATCTATGCAAACAGTGAAGGATTTCTTACAGGTACAGCCACCACGATTTAGCAGAAATTGGCCTACAAAGAATCGGTCCTTTCCAGTGTCAGGCCACAAAGAGGCAGATACAGACGCCCAAGAGGCAGATCTCAGCCACAAGGCTCTTACAGACCATGACAGTGGGTTACTTCAAACCCAAAAGGAGGTGAGGACAAGTCACAACCTTACAGGAAACGGTCCCAATGACTTCCCCCTTCCAATGTCAAACTCTTCCCTTTTGGCAGCTCCCTTAGGGGGGGAAACTAGCACTTTTTTCTCACAACTGGCAAGCAGTCACCCAAGACAAATGGGTGCTGAATATTGTGTCTCAAGGTTACAGGTTCCACTTTCACACTTTTCCAAGGCTAAAAGGAATGCCAGACCGAGCTGCCACAATATCAATGGGCAGAGGCACAAAAACAAATAACAGCTCTCATGAACATGAGAGCTATTCAAAATGTACCACAGCAGGAAAAAGGACAAGGATTTTACAAGACTCTTCCTGGTACCCAGAAAGGACAAAGCCTGGAGACCCATTCTGGACATTTCCACTGTAAATACTTACCTGGATGTTCCGAAATTCAAAATGCTGACACTGCAACAGCTCCTTCCCATGTTGGGCAAGAAAGCTTGGCTTGTTACTTTGGACCTCAGAGGCATACCTGCATGTCCCTATCAGACAAAATTGCAGAAGATACCTCAGATTCACAGCTGGTTCAATGCACTACCAATTTTCCCTTTGGCCTATCTACTGCGCCCAGGGTCTTTACCAAGTGCCTGGCACCAATAATTGCATTTTGCAGACAAAAGGGAATTCAAATATATCCATATCTGGACGACTGTCTGATTCAAGCAGAGAACAATGACATTCTTCTACAGCATCTGGCGTACGTAAAAAGATTAAGTTGCCTAGGGTGCACAGTAAAGGAAAAGAAATCAAAACTAGTGCCCTCACAAGAGATAATATTCCTGGGTGCCAGCTTAAATACAAAGGCCCAGATAGCTTATCTTACGCCAGGCAAGAAAAATTCTGCAGGCCTTGGGATTCATGGCATCCTGCATACTACTAACTCCATATGCAAGACTGCATATGAGGAAATTACAATGGTACCTAAAAAGTGTTTGGTCTCAACATTCTCACAGCTTGGAGACAGTAATACCACTAATTCCCTGCCTACAACAGGAGTTTCGATGGTGGGCACAGGCATGTCACCTCAACAAGGGTCAGCCTTTCACTCTTCCCACAGCCAGGCAGACTTTAACAGCAGTTGTCTCGGATTACGCCTGGGGAGCACACATGGCAGGAAAATGTATTCAGGGCAAATGGACCACAGACCAAATGCATCTTCACATCAATCAAAAAGAGATGTTGGCTGTACAAAATGCACTTACAGCTTTCAAAGATCTTCTGCATCCAGGACAATTACTATTAAAGACAGACAACACCACTGTAATGTAGTACATAAACAAACAAGGGGGCACTCATTCTTGCCCCCTATGCAGACAAGCCATGATCTTGTGGAACACAGCTCAAACCTTTCAAGTTCATCTGCAAGCACAATTCCTGCCAGGAAAGAAAAACACTCTGGCAGACGACTTAAGCAGAAACATCATGGATCCTCATGAGTGGAAATGAAATCCACAAGTCTTCAGCATGATAATGCAAAAATGGGGGTGCCCTGATTTTGCCTCGCCACTGAATTACCAACTACAAAGATTCTGCACAAGAACTTATCACACACAAGCATGGAAAGTGGATGCTCTTTCGTTCAGCTGGAAAAGCCTAAATGTTTATGCCTTCCCACCTCTGCCTCTCCTTACAAAGGTACTCCTAAAGGCCAGACAAGAAAAACCACAGATGATTCTGAATGCTCCAGACTGGCCGCGCCAGCATTGGTACCCGATCTTAAAGAACTTAGCTCAAGGCCCACCTTGGATTTTGCCTCAAATTCCACACCACCTGACTCGGCAAAACAATCAGATACTGCACAGTCAGCTCAAAACCTTAAACCTGGCTGCATGGCAGATTCATTAGCCAAACAGGCAACTTCTCTCTCTAAAGCTGTTATGGATGTCATTTTGGAGGCCAGGAGGCCTAGCACCAGGAAATCTTATTCAGAAATGTGGAAGAGATTCTGTGCCTGGAACCAAGCTCAAAACCTTGATCCTCTGGTCCCTAACGTTCCTCAGATACTACAATACTTGACTGAGATGCTGGACAAAGGACTATCTTTCTCATCCATTAAGATTCACGCTGCTGCCATCTCGGTTCATTACAACACAGATCCTCCTATTTTCTCTCACCCATTGCTAAAGCAGTACCTCAGAGGGGCTAAAAACATAAGACCGCCCTGGAGAGCACCAACACCAACTTGGGACCTAAATTTCGTTTTGGAAAAGCTCACTTTGCCTCCTTTTGAACCAGCCAATTCAGCAGAGTTAAAATATATATCATGGAAAACTGCTCTGCTTCTGGCAATAACCTCAGCATGAAGAGTCTCAGAACTGCAGGCACTAATGGCAGTGGAGCCTTTTATTTTCCACCAAGACAGGGTTTCTTTAAGAGCAAACCCTTCCTTTATGCCTAAGGTGGTATCCAGTGTGGCTCTTAACCAAACTATTCACTTGCCAACATTTTATCCAAATCCCCAGAATAAAGGGGAGAGACTTCTACATTCCTTGGACATACACAGGCAATTGCGCTTCTACTTGGACAAATCAAAAGCTTTCAGAAAATCTGAACAATTGTTTGTATCATATGCTGCAGGATCACAGGGAAAGGCTATTTCAAAGCAGACCATTTCAAAGTGGATAAGACACTGTATCCGGTTCTGCTACACACATCATGGGAAACCTGTACCTAGTAATATTAGATCACATTCCACCAGGGCAACTGCCACTTCTACTGCCTACCTTAGAGGAGTACCTACCAAAGATATCTTGGAAGCTGCAACTTGGAGTTCAGTGCACACCTTTACCAAGCATTACCATTTGCCTCTTTATTCTAGATCCAGAGCTGGCTTTGCCACTGCAGTGCTGCAGGACCTCATAGCCACACCAAATCCTCTATAGAGACAGCCACCCAAATTCAGCTTTGGGATTCTACCCAAGTGTAATGACTGCAGCAGTGAAACACTATGAACATAGTACAGTTTTGTACCTACCATAAATGTAGATGTTAGAGTGTCTTCACTGCTGCAATCCAGGTTACCCACCTGCCAGCCCCTCTTTTTTTTTTTACCTGGGACTAACCTTTACTACCTATGTGGTGTATTTGCTGGTTACTGAAGGTTTTATTTTTACCTTTTTTGTATGTTTTATTAGCAATATGTATTGGCTACCATTTTTGGGGGCACCTGACATCTGGGGCAAGAAAAACTGAAGAAAATGGCATTGGCTGCTTCTTGTATAGCCCTGGTGCACTGACGTCAGGGAAGAGGCGACAGCAACGGACGCCGGACCAAGACTTTGGAACTCAGGCCAACTGCGGGCCCGACTGATGGCAGGATAACCCAATTGTAATGACTGCAGCAGTGAAGACACTCTAACATCTACATTTATGGTAGGTACAAAACTGTACTTAATGGTACCACTTACACTGATCCTATTGACTTAGCTGACCTGCTAGCAGATAGGTTCAGTGCAAACTTCACCCCCCTGCCCCCCCCAAAGGCCCATTTGACATCCCCAATACTTGCCTTGCACCTCATATCTCCATAGATCAAGTGTTAAAGGCCCTATCCAAGGCAAAGAACACAGCTTACATGGGACCTGATAGCATCCCAGGCTGTATTCTGCAACATCTCCAGCAAGAACTAGCCTTCAACCACAGCCTAAGTACAGGCTTCATTCCAGCAGAGTGGAGAACTGCCATTATCATCCCTTTGCATAAAGGTGTTGCCACTATTGACCCTGGAAATCATCGCGTCATTAGCTTGACAAGTCTGATCTGTAAGGCCATGGAGCATATTGTTATGGACTTCATAAATAAGGACATAGGCAATCTCCAAGCACTTGACCCCACCCATCTCGGATTAGTCAAGGGTAGATATTGCCTGCTGGACCTGGTTAACTTATTTTGAGACCCTCACCAAGGCACTGGATGAGGGAAAGTCAGTACATGCAACTTAACTTGACTTGGCCAAAGCCTTTGACACAATCCCCCCCAGGCATCATTGAAAAGCTAACACAACTTGGCTTAAATCCCTATCTCATCAGGAGGGTGGCCAACTGGCTCACCAATTGGAATCACAAGGTCAAAGTAGGTGCCACCACCTCCGACAGCAGACCTTTGACTAGTGGTGGTCTCCAGGGATCTGTCCTGGGACCCCTATTGTTTGTCATCTACTTCTCAGAGGTCCAGGAAAAGATGAGGCCTGTGGCTGAACAAGTTTGCGGACGACTGTAAGTTGGGCACTGTCATTGTCTCCCCAAATGATGTTAACATACTTCACGAGGGTCTTACGGCAACAAATGACTAGTGGCAAAATCATGACCTTAAGTTAAATGCAAAAAAGTATTATCATACCATTCAGCAAAAACATGGCCCCTACTGATTACCACTTCAGCGGCAACCCCCTAAGCACACAACCTTTGGTGAAAGACCTGGGTACATAAGTTGAAAACGATCTTACTTGTGACCATATAGTGGCAGTGGTCAGAAAAGCCTTTCACTTGGTTCATCTCATAAGTAAAGGGTTTGCATCCAGAAAAAAAGGAGATTATTACCCCTCTGTACTCCTCCCTCATTAGGCCAATAATTGAGTGCAAAGCCCCATTTAGTATGTACCTCTCCAAACACCTGCACCAACTGGAAAGGCCATAGAAATACCTCGCAATGAGAATCCATGGTCTCCCAACACCTGTCCTATGTGGACAGGCTCATATTGCTATCACTCTACTCAGTATTTTACAGATTGCTCAGAGGTGATCTGTCTCTCACCTACAAGGCAATCTCAGACCCTGCTGTACTAGAGATGCTCCATATCTGTAAGTATAACTCCTCACACATTAGATTTAAGCCTTTCGATCAGGTAATGTGTGACATTAACAGAACCTGCTGGAGAGACCTCTGGAGTAGACTCCCCATACACGTCAAACAAAGTACATCACTGACCCTCTTCAAGTGCAACCTTGATGAGTGGATGGGAAACAACAAATTTGTTCCAGGGGTTCCACGTGTGTTCCTCATTGACTGGGGCAACGTGCTGATTGAGGTTTCTTTTTTGGGGATAAGCACTTGGCTAGACTTGTAAGGGCCCCAGGGCCATTAGTCTAGTAATCTCTTATGACATTCACTGGATTTAAGGGTAAATCCTGCCCTACTTCATGTATCCAAGACCTCCTTTACACGTTGGTCTGCAAATGCCTGTAGCATAGTCTTCAATGTAGAGCTTAAACCTCTCCACAAGACTGTTAGTCTGGGAATAGTAGGTAGTGTTCTTTAAATGTTTCAACCCACAACATTTTCACAGGCATGAAGTTGGCTCCTTGGTCAGTCAGTATTTCCCATGGAAAACCTACTCTGAATAGCAAAGCACTAGCCACCTTTTCTATATCAGTATCACCTGCAAAAGGGATATTAGGGACTTTAGGTAGAAGTGGCAAGACCGTAGACTCTAGGTTCTGCGAACTACCGCACTACCTCACCTTCCAGCCCTCCCTTAGGAGTCCATTTTCTGTACAACAAACCTTCCTTCTTTGCCTCAATGTCCCCTGCACAAGGAATATTGGGGATTATAGCTAGAAGTGGCAGACAGTGCATTCTAAGCTCTACCAACTGCTGTACTACTTTGCCTTCTAGCCCACCTCCAGGAGTCCACCCTTTATACAACAAACTTTTGTTCCCGTATACAGACTTCCCTCTTCCTTGAGTCTTGGATGCTTCCTTAGCCATCTCCCTCAAGCTTTGTACTCTAGGGTCTGCAAGTTGAGCCTGTCTGAACTGTACATTACATGTGCGACCCTCCCAAGCTCCCTTTCCGCAAGAAACCTAGTATCTTCTGATAGCTGTACCTCACTGTCACTTGGAGTACGATCACTCACTTCCATTCTTGCAGTCACTGTGTCCAAGGGACATCAGTACCTCCCTGCAGCTGTGGCTCACGTTCAGACTTACTACTACCAGATAGCACCTTTTCTGAAACAGCCACCACACTAGTCCCAGCTTCAGGTATGAGCTCATTCTGGGTCTCTCCCAGACTACCGGACCTACATGCCTTTCTCCAAGCATGACAGTGTCACTGCATGTACACAAGGTACTGCATCAACAAAGTAATTCCCTATCAGGACATCTGCAGAAATATCCTCAAACAAACCTTCTTTCTTGCTTAGTCTTCCACCCTCCCAGTCAAGACGAACCTTCGCCAAAGGTATATGGCATAGGGTCCCTCCCAACACTCTGACTGGAGTAGAGTGCCCAAGCAAGTACTGCTCTTGACTAACCACTGCAGGCCTCACAATGGTTATATCAGAAGCTGTGTACCTCTTAGCATTTACCTGTTTACCTACTAAGAAAGGATATAAAAATCTTGATGATAATTTGGCACACCAGTTGTTTCAAAACAACTTACCACTGCCAGTTTGTCGTCCACACTTACTGGCTCCCTCACCTTCTGTTTCTCACCTTGCCTCCGTGGACATTTGGCTGCTTTGTATCCCTTCTGGTTGCACTTGAAACATCTAATCCCTAACCATGCACTTGGATTAGTAGTTCCCCTCATTTACTGGTGTATTCTGTTGGAATGGTTTAGAGTGGCCCCCCCATGTGTTCCCTTGTGCCATGTGCAACACTGGGTATCCCTTTCCTATGCAGTGGTTCTCTGCTTGCCAAGCAGAGCTCCCCTTTTCTCTCCAACTGCTTTGCAGAGTTGCACTCATGATCGGCTAACCAGACTCTGTCATCAGGCAAAGAACTGAGGGCTTGTTCCCTCACCAAAAGGTCTGCCAGTCCCTCAAAAGTAGTGACCTGACACCCACTTAGCCATCTGTGAAAGTAAGTACTTAAGTCAGCAATATAATCACGTACACTTTTGTCTGCCTTGCATGTGTGTTCAGAAAACTTTTATCTATAAGCTTCAGTTTGTTTAAAACAATCTACATCAGACAGTTTTGACATGGCCTGAACAGCTTTACCATGGAGTAAGGGAGTCGAACCCAGAGCTCACGGTCAACATCATATTGCGTATATACCCTCTCAAAAATATGAGTAAAACTCTCAAAAATATGAGTGTAAGTATCAGTCATCCCCATCCCTATACAGAGGAAAAAGTTTACTGACATTAATGGCTTCTGTGGTCCAGTTATCCCTTCCCCATTACCTCCATGACTCTCTCGAGGGGTAAGAAGCTCCACTTCATGCTGGTGCGCTCTCTATCATTCTCCTCGTGCTGTCTCTTGTTTTTCTCAGCCTTTAAACATCTGGTCTGCAGTTCATATGCTTCTCAGCCTCCAGTTCATATTGGCACTCATTCTCCTCAGCTTGCAGTTCCAGTCTCCTTAACTCCAGATGGATTCTCAGGTCCTCTAAAGAATAGGTGGACTTGCCTGTCCTGGCAGGCTACACATCAACACCAAACTGGACATCCTGCGAATGACTGGTCTGAACTGTGGCTGGAACCAAAGCTGAAGTCATTGCTTCCTTGGTCAGGTTGGCATTTACCAGTCGTCTGGCTCCACACTCATTAGCCAACTGGATCTTTGTCAGCTTGCTAAAATTTTCTGCTGACAGCCTTGCCTGCAATCCCTGACTATCTATCTAAAAATAAATAAAACTGTGGTGGACTGAATTCTAAATATTTACCTTGTGACTGTTAAGAGTGCACACCTTAATGACAACTACCCACAGGCTACTGGGATCCAATTAAATGGGATTCATTTTCAAATCTAGGTGCTTTGGATTTCCCTCTCTCTTCTCCCCTTGGCTGACCTGGTGTGACTTAGTTTGAACTCTACATTTACCTACAAAACTGAGTCTACAGGACTGCAATTGGTCACCATAACAAAATCAGTTTCTCTCAGCATTTAAGCAGATTGAACTCTACATTTACCTACAAAACAGAGTGTACAGGACTGCAATTGGTCACCATAACAAAATCAGTTTCTCTCAGCATTTAAGCAGAGTAGGTTGCACACAAAAAGCATTTATTAAGCTTTCACTTACAGTGCTGTGTAACTACACAGGTCACCATTTTGGTCAGCCATAGAGCTCTTTTTTTTCTACTTGAGTGCCTCCTTCCCCTGTAACTTAAGTAAACTGACTCTTACATTAAGAGCTATAATACTTACCTTATAGCTTTAGGGACACCTTAGGAAACCTTGTAAACTGCAATAGCCCCGACATTTGAACAAGTAACCCTTGTAAAAATTCCCAAAATTGTATACTGTTGGTCTGTCTTTCCTGCTAAACGTAAGTGAAATTACAGTGCTGAGTGCAAGTAACATTAAAGTGCTGAGTGCAGATTTTAGGCCCTTACATTCATGTTGCCTCTGGTGTGGTGTCTTGAGTCAATCAGGGTATTCCCTTTAACCACTTCTACTGCCTTCTCTTTTACCCCACCTCCCCCCTCTTTCCTCAAACAGGTTAAACTGCTACAATTCAGTACAGGCATCATTTTGAAATCTAGGTGCTTAGGATTTCCCTCTCTCTTCCCCCCTTGGCTGACCTGGTGTGACTTAGCGTAAGTTTCTTCATTGTATGGATCTTTTACTGTTTTTTGTGTAACTAAATGACCTGCTGCTAAATTCTGATTCTGCACAGACTGCTCTATTTTTTTGCAGACGCTCTATAAGTAGCTAGTGACTTTACTGAATTTCTGTGGTATTATTTGTGTTTAAACTGAACCTGTACCTAGAGAAAGTGTATAATCAGAGCTCCTACTTGCTGCATGTGTTTTTAATGTTTAAATTGCACACACACATTGAAGTGCTTTTATGACCTGAATAACGTGGGCTAGCTATACCTGAAGTGCTTTTACTGGCAATTTTCCAGTTGTACAATTGTGAACAATTGATTTAGTTTTTCTGGTATATCTTTAAAATCTGGCAAGTGTTTATTTACTGCATTGCTCTCTTGCTTAGGTTTCTTAGCTATAAATCTTAGTTCATTCTGAAGTGTGCTACTTTACCCCCCCCCCCACCTACCCACAAACCTTTCTGAATGTATTATTTTAAAGTAACTGCCTGTTGCCTTCTTACTTACCTTAGAATCTCTGCTTTTCTCTTTTCCTAGTTGAACTCTACATTTACCTACAAAACGGAGTCTACAGGACTGCAGTCGGTCACCATAACAAAGTCAGTTTCTCTCAGCATTTAAGCAGAGTAGGTTGCACTCAAAAAGCATTTAAGCTTTCACTTACAGTGCTGTGTAATTAAGCAGGTCGCCATTTTGGTCAGCCATAGGGCTCTTTTTTTCTACTTGAGTGTTTGCCTCCTTCCCCTGTAACTTAAGTAAACTGACTCTTACATTAAGAGCTATAATACTTACCTTATAGCTTTAGGACACCTTAGGGAACCTTGTAAACTGAAATAGCCCTGTTACGTTTGCCCTCTCTACACTCAGGCTCTCTTCGCTCCCCTCCCTGCCCCCAATTCCCTTCCGCCCCCAGTACCTCTAAATTTATAGTACTATAGCCACTCCCCCACTTTCTAGATCTATCTGCTTTCATCTGGGATAATTCCTCCCACCCCCATTCTTCTACCTACATTTTAATAGCACCTATTAGCTTTCGTCTGGCATTCTCCTATCCCCCTTCCAGTACCTTTACCTCACCACTCTATCTTCTGGTGTTGCATCACCAGGTAAAACAGTTCTTAACTCACTAGCTGAATCACAGATAATGATATACTCCTCTTTACTACCCATCTTGTTCACACCATACCTCCTTACCTTGTATGAAAACCAGTTTCTCATGGGATTTCAGGTCCCGAAAGGCCATACTATCACCCCAGCTGTAAATCATCCCACCTTCAACCATACTTACAGTACCAGGTCCCATCTAACATCTTGTTCAGTCTATTAACATCTCAACCCCAGGCACATTAGCTCTAGATCCAAACACTACTACAAACTAATAAACAAATTCCTGAAGTTCATCACCAAGTATAGACTTAACCTTATACTTGGTGGTGATATTCACCTCAACCCTGGCCCACCCACTTCAGATACACATACCCCCTCTACTTGCAATCTAAGCTACAAACCTACAATTAATACGCCAACTAACTCTCTCCTAGCCTGTCATTTCAATATTAGAAGCATTAATAACAAGGTACTTGATTGCATGCATTTCTGGATGTCCACTCCCCTGAGATTCTCTGTTTATCTGAAACCTGGTTAAAACCTAACGCTACAGACAATGAAGTGTTACCACCTGGGTACAACATACACAGGCTGGATCGTGCTTCTAGGAAGGGGAGTGGGGTAGCTGTACTCTATAAATCTGAGTTGAATGTCACCATAGATGTAATACCAACCACCTCAGATTAAAAACTCAGAGTTTCTTGCCACCAAATTGCAACTTAATAAAAATAAATGCATTAGTATGATCTGTATGTACATTCCCCCAGGTATATATCTACACTTGGATATCCTGCACTGGCTATCATGTCACTACCCCCAAGAAACCCTACTACTTGGAGACTTCATAGACTGGGGCACCTGCTCCTCAGAATCCCCAACCACCCATATTAACCTGCATGCATTTACACAAGTCATATCCACCCCTACCAGGATAGGTAAACACAATCAAAAAGAAAGCATACTTGACTGGGTACTCGTACCCCAACTGTACACCTCTGATACCCTCCCTGATGGCCTAAGCGATCACCTTCTCACATATGTAATTAAGCACAAAGCCATTAATTCCCAACAACCCTTACTCAGAAAGGTTAGAAACAATAAAAACTTTGACCCTGCCAAATTCCAACAAGAACTAAACTCATGTAATTGGTCTATTCTAAAACACCTCCCCTTAGAGGAAGCAGTAGCATACTTTAACAACAAATTCCTTGATATCCTTGATTTGCATGCACCTGTTCGTTCAAAGAGAACAAAGGCAAAAACTGTGCCATGGCTTTCTAAAACGTGTAAACTCAAAATTACCCTTAGAAACAAAGCATGGGCTTTTATGGCGTTCTTCTAAAGACCCACAAGATCACATTAAATACAGGCAATCCAGGAACGAAACTAAAAAATTAATTTTACAAGACAAAAAACAATACTACTGTAATTTACAGACAGTAAATCAAAATAACCCTCAGAGGTTTTGGGCAGGTTTAAATAATCTACTACATCCTGGACAAACTTCATCCCCCAATCCCTGCTGCTACTATTGATAAAACCCCTGAAGATGTTTGACAGTTTTAACCGATTCTTTACTGAGACAATTCAAGCCTTAGCTAGCCAACTACCTCCTAGCTCCCCTGGTCCTGAAAGTACCACCCCTAGAAACCTACTCGCGCTCAGCTTCCCAACCAGTCGCCACTTCACTTATCCGTACCTTGATCAAAAAATTAAAACCCACTACACTTTCTGCTGATCAACTCCCTGCCGAGTACCTACAAAAATCAGCCGATGCTATTGCTAACCCCATCTCAATACTAATCAATCGAACCGTAGTAGAAGCTAAAATTCCCACCATCTGGAAAATATCCTATGTAATCCCACTTCACAAAGGAGGCAGCTCTACTGAATTCTCCAATTATAGGCCAATAGCTATACTCTCTCCACTTGCAAAGATTATGGAAAAATGTATTCATAGACAACTCATGCACCACTTAATCCAGAATCACCTTATGGCAGACCTCGTGCACCACTTTAATCCAGAATCACCTTATGGCAGACACTCAGCGTAGCTTCCATCCTCATCACAGCACTACTTCAGCCCTCCTAGCCTTTACCAACACCATAAACCATAATCACAAAAATAATTATATATCCTCAGCCCTCTTCTTGGATCTTTCCAAGGCATTCGATATGGTTGATCACCAACTTTTAATCCACACCCTGCAAACATTTAGTCTAGATACTAGAGCCCTTCAGTGGTTTCAGTCCTACCTGAATGGTCGACAGCAGGCTGTCCTCTGGCAGAACAAACTCTCTAATCTTCTACCTAACACCCTTGGAGTACCACAAGGCTCTATACTAGGGCCCTTGCTGTTCTCCATCTTCATTAACGACCTTTTTACTGTCATACCAAAAGTCAGCTGTATCCAATATGCTGATGACTCTACTCTGATTTGCTCGGCCACATCTCCAGTAGAGTTATGGTCAGCTACCCAGACCACCTTTAATACAATAGAAAACTGGCTTTCTGAACGTCGTCTGATCCTAAATCCCAAAAAAACTAAAATGCTGTTATTTTCACCAACATGTAGGTCTACTACTTTCACCTTTACCATAAATTCAAATAATGTCACAATAATCTCCCCTGACCCCTCTACAAAACTATTAGGTGTCATCATAGATAATAATCTAAAGTTCGACCTACATGTTAACCAAACTATCAAAACCATCAATAAAAAACTAGGGTCACTTTACAGAGTAAAAGCCTTCCTAACCCCTCCAGCTAAAATTGCCATAGCTCGCTCTCACCTTCTTTCAACCCTTTTGTATGCAGCCCCTCTACTCTCAAATTTAAACAAGACTGTCCTTAAACTCTCAATTTGCTACAACCACATTGCCAGGCTTGCCACTGGGCTGCCTTTTAGGACACATCATTGCATCAATCTAAATCGGCTTGGGTGGCTTGAACAACCCAGCCTAATCCAGTATAACCAACTATTTATGGCCTATAAAATCCTCTATAAAATGGACAATACTCTTGCACTTAAATATTATCACCCCCTATAACAATCCTAGACCTCTTCGATCCTCTAACAAACTACTAATTCAGACTAGCAAAATTAATAACACAGCCGGTGACTCTCTCTTTGCAAATTCTGTAAGTAGACCCTGGAACTCTCTTGCAGCTGATATTACCTTACTTTCTACCTTAGGTCAATTTAAAACTAGACTCAAACAACATTTGGCACTTAACTGGCTATGTCAATGTATCAAGCCTGGCTAACTCTCTCTAGAATGTGTAAAAATCTGTTAACCAGTTTACTGTGTAATTTAATTTAATCCTGACTTGCACTCAGGATTAACTCTAACCCGTGGAACTTTTAACTTGCTTACTTTATGTAATCACTGTAAATAGTCTGTTTGTAATATGTAATGCTGTATCTGCTTACCCTTGGAGCCTTTCTCCCTTGGCCTCCGCTGAAAATGGACATGCATCCAGTCGGACTATCTCGGTCAGCAAATGTAAAATAAAAATTAAAAGTCCCCTACCGCTGGCACCGGTAAATGTGACATCCATTACTATCCTGAGTCAGTAACTAAGGAGCTTCAGTCCTCACTATTGACTCCAGTGTGAGACTGTCACCTCTGATACACTCACATTCGAAGTAAATTTAAATCTGTCACACTCAAAGTAAATTTAAATTTCACACATCCAAACACTTCTGGGAAAGCCTGACACAGATTTCCAGCTGTGTTCCTTCCCCAAAATAATACGGTAGTGCTGCCAGCAGTCAGTGTGTCTTCATGCCCTTCTAAAGGGGTGCCCATTTATGAAAATTAAATATCAAAATAAATGATGGCTATGACCAGAGCAGCCAGGCCGCCGTTGATGGGACCTGGGGAGTGTCAAACTGGTATAAACACACTCTAATAATACATTTTTAAAAAAGAAGCCATTTTTTTCTACTGAGCTTTGCTTTTGGTCATTCGTGCTCACAGGTATAAACACTCTCTAATTTCTAAAGAAAAACACTCATTTCAGCCACAATGTAAAGTTATGAAACTTATTTAATAATAAGTAGAATGATTAGAAGAATGTAAATCAGTAATTTTCAGAGTTTTTCGGCTCAATAATGAGTTCTGATAATGTAAGTGGATCCCCCCTCCCCCCCCACACCTTTTGATAAGGATCCACATGTACCTTTACATAAGTTGAGAGTGGACAGTTTTTTAATAAAACAAAGTACAACCAGGCAAGCATTTTTCATCTCTGAACATAGAGACAACTTCGGACAACTAAAATAATACTAGTTCACAATTACAAGTAGACATGCCTCTCTGTATACAGAATTTCAGGGACACTATGGTCCAACCTTGGCCACTTGTTCCTTCCCTTCCCCTCATGGCAGAGGTTTTACAGAAAGCATCTCCATATGAAGCCTCCATCGTCTTCATAGCCGATTTTTGATCCAGACAAATTTAGTTCCACACATCTCACCTCGCATGACTTTGCTGATTGAATCCACAACCAGGTCTTCTGTCACCTGTCCAACGGGCCTCACCTGGACATCACCTCCTTCAAATTTAACACAGTTTCTCTGGCTAATAACTCATCTTTTTATATTCATAGATTAGTACTGGGCTAACTACCCTTGTGGGCCATTTTAAGCCTAGCCAGTTACCTCATGTGAGAATCAAACCCTGCACCTTGTGTTTGTAAGGTAAGAACCTTAACCATTATGCCAACCCCCACCTAAAATGCAATGTTAGATGTGTACAGAAAGCAAAGTTTTATATGGATATAGGTTCATAGATTAGTAATAGATTAACTGCCCGTGTGGGCCAATTACCCCATGTGAGAATCAAAGCCTGCACCTTGTGTTTGTAAGGTAAACACCTTAACTACTATGCCAGCCTCCCATAATTGTAATTGAGCAGTTCAAATTTGTTCACCCTCAGACAAACCACTAGACAATTCTATAAATAAAGAAGTTTTTTCCCCTCAGGGCAAGTAAATTATGGTCTAGACCCTGTCTCTGCACCTGTACCTCAAATCCTACCTTTCTGTTTGAATCTGACTCCAGTTAACTTCACTGTAAAAGTTCAGCTGGCAGCCATTTCTAATTTTCATGAAGAAATCGAGCCGCCTTTATTACCCTGTGAAAAGGTCTGTAAAGTATTCTAAAAGAACCTTCCTCCATAGACCCCCCCCCCCCGACTAAAGGGATAATTTCACCCTGGGATCTAAATTTTGTTCTACAGACCCTTACCCATCTTCATTTTGAACCTGTATCTTCCTGTACCTTAACGTTATGGTGGACACTGCTAATGACTATTACTTTAGCAAGGAAAACTTTAGAATTGCACGCTGTTTTGTAAAACCCCCATATCTAGTTTTGCAGAAAGAATTCACCTTCTCTTTTCTACCAGAAGATGTTCTTCGTGTTTCACTGTTAGTCATTACATTTGGGTAATCCTGCTGGCAGGTTTCTCTCAGTCGACCTGAATTCCAAAGTCTGTGGTCCTGCGTCGGTTGCTGTCGCCACTTCCCTGACGTCAGGTCGTCAGGGGTATAAAAGATGCAGCTGATGCCATTTTCTTCAGTCTTTCTTGCCGCGCGGTGCCTGAAGCAGAAGCAGTTCGCAGGTGCCGGTCGGCCGACTCCTGAGATTTTCGTGTTCGAGTTTCAGATCGAGTTTCAGATCCAAAGTCTTCATTAAAAGCTAAGTACCCCATTGAGGAAACTTTTTTCTTGCTCCAGACCGATGTCAGAAAAAGTTAATTGTATTTCTTGTTGGAAGCAAATACCTCATAAGGGCTTTCATTCTTACTGTATTCCTTGCCTAGGCCCTGACTACGACATTTCAAGTTGTCGGTTTTGTGCTAGATTTAACCAACGCACTATTAAGCATCCGTACAATTTTGCGCTAAGCTATTTTGGGTGTAGATTTAATTATACAATGTCGTCGGATAGCCATCCGACTACTGGAGTTCACAAAAAGCGCAAAGAAAAAGAAAGACAGGCAACAGAGGTCCAAAACCGACAACGAAGCTTCTCCTAAGCCAGTCAGCGGTTCGCCGGTTCTCAGTGAGGCGCTTTCGCAGCCCCTGACGCCCGCTACTTTAGAGTCACAGGCCGCTACTGACTCCCACGTGGAGTCGGTCAGGCCGCTGGAAACTCAAGGTATTGGAGCCTCGCAGACTATTCCCTCAGATGGGTCCGGAGCCGCTGAGCAGGCATCGGCTTCTGAGGGCATTTCCAGACCTAAACAGTTATACATTAAACCAACTTCAGCTTCAAAGGCAAAGACTAAAGCACCTTTAAAGACAAAGAAACAAGTTCACCAGCCACATGGACAGGCCTCCATGCCCAAAAAACAGATGCTCAAAATGGCCGAAGACTTAATTACCTTGATCAGGGGTTCCCATCCCCCTCCTGATAAGAGGCCTAGGCAAGAGACAGACTGAATCTTCAGATCAGGTTTGCATTTCCTCTGATTCCTCTTCTGATGCTGAAGAATCTATTCCTTCAGCTTCTCCTCCTGAGGGCAATTCCTTTGGGGAAACCTTGCAATACCATGAGGCAGCATTTCCAATGGGAGAGCCAAGATTTTTCAGAATCTAAGAAGAGACTCTGACTTCCTACTACTACCTCAACTCAGGCCTCTAGCTATTCCACCTGTGTTAGACGTTGTAGATGATGTGTTTTCAGAGTCTAGTCTGACCCCTGACTCCTTACCTCCAGCTCCTGTTAAGCCTGACTGATACTACAGGGTTCCTGATGCTCATAAATTCCTTTTCAAAAACCCTGCTGCAGACCCAGAAACTATTTCTCAGGGTCCCAAAGGGGTTAAGGCTTCCACTGCAAAAAACCCTACCCCCTCTGACAGCCATTTTAGGGCACCTTATAGATGGGGGGGGGGAAAGATTTACATATCTGCTACCTTGGCTATAAGGACCTTAAACTGCCAGTTTCATATGCTCAAATATCAGCAATATGTCATGACACTGCTTAAACAGAAAATGTTGGTAAATTCTGAATGTGCAGAAAACAAAGAAATGCTGGATTTATTGCATGCAGCTGAACAAGTTGGAAAGCATACTTTGCAGTGTGGTTTTGATTCTCTGGAGGCCTCCTGCAGGGCCGCTGTTATGGGTTCTGTAATTAGAAGGCATGCTTGGTTAAAGGAACAAAATCTGCCTGATCATGTCAAAGCTAAATTATTAGATGCACCATTACAGCATGATACCTTGTTTGGTGTTAAGGCAGAAGTGTTAAAGAAAATGGAGGACAAAGCTAAATCTATGCAAACGGTTAAATATTTTTTACAAGTAGAGCCACCTAGGTTTAGCAAACACTGGCCTACAAAAAATTGGTCCTTTCCAGTGTCAGACAGAGACCTCAAAGGGGCTGATCCCAGCCGCAAGGTTCGTGCAGGTCTAAGCAATGGGGTGATTCTACCTCCAAAAGTGGAGAAGACAAATCACAACCATACAGGAAACAGTCCCAATGACTTCCCCTGCCTGCACCAAGCACTTGTCTACTGGCAGCACCCTTGGGGGGAAAAATAACACTTTTTTCTCGAAATTGGCACATTAATAACCAAGGGCAAATCGGTCCTAGACATAGTGTCACAAGGCTACAAGTTTCACTTCCATACCCTGCCAAGGGCAAACGGTTGGCTAGAGCTGCCAAAAAATCAAAGGGCAGTGGCTCAAAAACAAGTCTCATCCCTCATGGACATGTTCTTGGTGCCCAGAAAGGACAAAGCATGGAGACCAATACTTGACCTATCTATTCTAAATACTTTCCTGGATATACCAAAATTCAAGATGTTGACCTTGCAGCAGCTTCTGCCCATGCTGGGCAGAAAGGCTTGGCTCGTCATTTTAGACCTAAGAGGCATACCTGCATGTCCCAATCAATCATGCCGAAGATACCTCAGATTCAAGGCTGGTTCAAAGCATTACCAATTCTCTGCACTGCCCTTTGGCTTATCTAAGGCGCCCAGGGTCTTCACAAAGTGCCTGGCACCAGTAATTGCTTTCTGCAGACAAAGAGGAATACAAATATATCCTTACTTGGACGACTGCCTCATTCAAGCAGAGAACAAGGACATTCTACTACAGCATCTGGCGTTTGTGAAAAGACTTTTAACATGCCTAGGGTACACAGTCAACAAAAATAAATCAAAACTAGTACCCTCTCGAGATAATATTCCTGGGTGCAAGTTTAATTACAACTGCCCAGATGGCTTATCTCACGCCAGACAAGCAAAGGCAACTGACTATTTCAAGGAAATGGCAACAAAGGCCCAGTTACCTGCAAGAAATATTCTGCAGGCTTTGGGCTTCATGGTATCCTGCATCCTACTAATTCCGGGTCTACTACTAATGCCGATTCCCGCCAGATGACCGACAGGTAAGTGTACCGACAGGGTGATTGTGGGAAAGGTGAGTGTGTGTCGTCGCGGGAGGTATGGTCGGGTAAGGTAAGTGTGTGCTAGTGAGGGACTGTAGTTTAGGGACGGGTTAAGTGAGTTAGGGTTAGGGTGCAGGTAGGTGATGTGTGTGTGTTGCAGGGAGCTGGGGCTAGGGGTGGGTTAAGTGAGTTAGGGTTAGGGTGCAGGTAGGTGAAGTGTGTGGGTTAAGTGAGTTAGGGTTAGGGTGCAGGTAGGTCGGGTTTGTGTGATGTCGGTCATCTCAGTAATTAGTAGTAGACCCCTAATTCCATATGCAAGATTGCATATGAAGAAACTTCAATGGTACCTAAAAAGTGTCTGCACACAACATTGCCACAGCCTGGAAACCATGATTACTCTCATTCCCTGCCTGCAACAGGAGTTTCGATGGTGGGCAAAGGCTTGTCACCAAAACAAGGGACAGCCATTCTCACTACCCCCAGCCAGGCAGAAATTAACAACGGATGCATCAGATTATGCCTGGGGGGCCCACATGGCAGGAAAAGGCATTCAGGGCACCTAGTCCACAAATCAAATGCATCTACATATCAATCAAAGAGAGATGCTAGCTGTTCAAAATGCCCTGACAGCCTTCAAGGACCTAATTCATCCGGGACAACTACTAATAAAGGCAGACAATACCACAGTCATGTGGTACATAAACAAGCGGGGGGGGGCACACATTCTTACCCCCTTTGCAGACTAGCCATGGCTTTATGGGACACAGCATTGACGTACCAAGTTCATCTGCAGGCATAGTTCCTGCCAGGAAGGAAAAATACTCTGGCAGACTAACTAAGCAGAAACCTCATGGATCCCCACGAGTGGCAGCTGGATCCACAAGTCTTCAGCTTGATAACAAGGAAATGGGGATGCCCGGACATAGATCTATTCGCCTCCCCTCACAACTACCAACTAAAAAGATTCTGTACAAGGATTTATCACAGACAAGCATGGAAAGTGGACGCCCTATCTTTCAGCAGGAAAAACCTATCAGTATATGCCTTTCCCCCACTGCCTCTCCTCCCCAAGGTACTCCTAAAGGTCAGACTGGAGAAGCCAAAGATGATACTGATCGCCCCAGACTGGCCCCGCCAGTACTGGTATCCAATACTGAGGAACATGTCTCAATGCTCAGCTTGGGCCTTACCTCAAATACCTCATCTACTGTCCCAGCAAAACGATCAGATCGTGCACAGCCAACTCACGACTTTAAACCTGGCAGCATGGCAGATAATGTAGTCATACAAAACACACCTCTCAATAAAGCTGTGATGGATGTCATTTTGGAAGCCAGAAGGCCTAGTACTAGAAACTCTTATGCTGGAAAATTAGTGATTCTGTGCTTGGGACCAGGCACAAGGAACTGATACAGCTGTGCCAAATATTCCTCAGATTTTGCAATATTTAACTGAGATGCTGGACAAAGGCCTATCTTTTTCATCTATTAAAATTCATGCCTCTGCCATTTCGGCTCATTACAATACAGAGCCACCAATCTTTTCTCATCCCTTATTAAAGCAGTACTTCAGAGGAGCCCAAAAATTTAAGGCCTCCAAGGAGACCACCAATGCCTGCTTGGGACCTCAACTATGTCTTGGAAAAACTCACCCTACCTCCTTTTGAACCAGCCGCTACTGCTGATATAAAGTTTTTATCTTGGAAAACAGCTCTGCTCCTAGCAATAACTTCTGCAAGACGAGTTTGGGTTACAGACACTCATGGCTGTGGAACCTTTTATCATTTTTTATCCAGACAGGGTCTCTGAGGACAAACCCAACATTTATGCCGAAGGTGGTGTCCAGTGTGGCCATTAACCAAACTATTCATCTGCCAACTTTTTATCCAAATCCACAGAACAAGGGGGAGAGAATTCTGCATTCTTTGGATGTACACAGACAGCTTAGATTCTACTTGGATAGAACCAAAGTTTTCAGAAAGACAGAGCAATTACTAGTGGCATATGCTGCAGGATTACAAGGAAAGGCTATCTCAAAGCAGACTATTTCAAAGTGGATAGGCCACTGCATTTGTTTCTGCTACTTTTACACCATGGCAAGCCAGTGCCCAAGGGCATTAGGCCACATTCAACCAGAGCTGCAGCCACTTCAGCAGCCTTTTTCAGGGGAGTGCCAACAAGGGCATTTTAGAGGCTGCTACTTGGAGTTCAGTGCACACCTTTACAAAGCACCATCATCTGCCACTCTACTCTAAATCCAGGGCAGGCTTTGCCACTGCAGTTCTGCAGGGCCTCATAGCAGCTCCTAACGCTGTTTAGCTCCAGCCTCCCAACCATAGCTTTGGGACTCTACCCAAATGTAATGACTGCAACAGTGAAACACGAAGAACATAGTACAGTTGTGTACACTTACCATAAATGTAGATGTTCGAGTGTATTCACTGTTGTAGTCCAGGTTACCCACCTGCCATCTCCCTTTCTTCTGATGGAACCTATCTTTCCTCCTTTGATTCGTGGTGTATTTGCTTGTAGAGGAAGGTAAAGTTTATATCGGTGCATGTATGTGTGTATATGTATGTGTGTATATGTATGTGTGTATATATATATATATATATATATATATATATATATATATATATATATATATATATATATATATATATATATATATATATATATATATATATATATATATATATATATATATATATATATATATATATATATATATATATATATATATATAAATATTTTGGCTACCCTTTTAGGGGGCACCTGACATCTAGGGCAAGAAAAGAAAATGGCGTCGGCTGCATCTTTTTATACCCCTGACGACCTGACGTCAGGGAAGGGGTGACGGCAGCCGACGCAGGACCCAGAATTTTGGAATTCAGGCCGACTGAGGGCAACCTACCAGCAGGATTACCCAAATGTAATGACTGCAACAGTGAATACACTCGAACATCTACATTTATGGTAAGTGTACACAACTGTACTTTCTAATGATGGGAATATTTTACAGATAACTGTTGGTGGATCTCCTTTCAGTGGTATTGTAGCTGTGTTGCGGTTTTTCCCTCATGTTTTTCTTTCATGGCTGTAGTCTTTTATTGGGTATTCCTTTCACATTTGCTGAGTTCAAGGAAGAGACTGAAGTTCATACTTATTCCAAAGCTAGTTACGAAAATAAAATTGCCAAAGATTCCGAAGACAACCACAAGGCATTCTATAGTTATGTCAATAATCTAAATGGCAATGCTCAGATCTGCTCTTAGCTACAACAGAATGGCATTAAATACATTGATCCCAAGGATATTGCCAATATCCTGGCAGATCAATTTAGTGCCAACTTCACCCCCCCCCCCCCAATTGAAGGGCCCATCTGAATACCAAAACTTTGCCAAATTCTGGTAATCACGGCCACACAGGTACAAACCGCACTCTTCAAAGCTAAGAATACAGCATCCGTGGGACCAGATGACATCTCGAGCTGTGTACTACATGAGCTACAAAATGAACTGGCACCTCACCTAAGTGTCATGTTTAATCATAGCCTCACCTCTGGCTTCACGCCCCTTGAGTGGCACACCGCTACAGTTATCCCACTCCACAAGGGGGGGGGGATCTACCTTTGATCCTGGGAACTACCGTCCCATCAGTCTGACGAGCCTGATCTGGAAGGGCATGGAACGCATTATCATGGAACTTATAAACAAAGACATTGGCAACCTTCAAACACTGGACCCCACCCAGTTTGGGTTCATGAAGGGCCGAGCTTGTCTCCTGAGCCTGATTGACATCTTCGAATCAGTCTCCAGAGCTGTGGATGAGGGTAAGGCGGTCCACACAGCCTATCTGGACCTTGCCAAGGCCTTCGACACCATCCCCCACTCTGGAATCATAGATAAACTTACTAAGCTGGGCATAAATCCCTACGTCACTCGATGGATTGCCAACTGGCTTACTGACAGAACCCAGACTGTAAAAGTAGCAGACTCCAAATCCAGCTCGTGACAAGTGAGTACCTCAGGCTTCAGTCCTGGGGCCGCTCTTGTTTGGCATCTACTTCTCTGAAGTACAGGCCAACACTAAAGGACTCTGGCTAACAAAGTTCGCAGATGACTGCAAACTGGGAGCCATTATTGAATCCGCAAATAATGTGGATATTCTACAAAAGGGCCTTACAGAAACGGATGCTTGGTGCCAGAGCCATGGGCTCAAGCTTGATGCCAAGAAATGTATAGTTATCCCCTTTTGGAAAAACCATGTACCCATGAATTACCACATATGTGGCAGTACACTAAACACCGAAAGTGTGATGAGAGACTTGTGGACACAGGTGGACAGTGGTCTCACCTTCGATTACCACATCGCCACAACAGTCAGGAAATCCTATGTGGCACACGTCATCACTAAGGGCATTTCATCCAGAAAACCGTCATTGTCCCACTGTACTCATCCTTCATTAGCCCCATTATTGAGTACAACGGCCCGTTTGGTATGTACCTCACAAGACATCTGCAACAGCTGGAAAGGCTGCAGAAATACCTCACTAAAAGAATCACAGGCCTAAAGCAAATGCTCTATGCTGACCGTCTTAAAAAAAAAAAAAAAAAAAAAAAAAACTCCAGCTATACTCTGTGGCATATTGTCTACTCGGAGGCGATCTGTGCTTAACATACAAGGCCATGTCAAACCCTGAGCTGTTGGACATGCTCCACTTAAAAATCCCAATCCCTCAGAGACACATGCTCCAGGGATCTAAACCTTGGTGGAGGGATTGTTTTCTGACCCAGACACTCCCCATACTCTGGAATAGACTGCCCATACACGTCAAGCAGAGCGCCTCATTGGCCCTCTTTAAAAGGAACCTTGACGATTGGATGGGAGATAGGAAAGTCACCCCGGGGATCATGTCAGTCGCCCTGCTAGACAGGGGTCCAGGGAAGTAAATATTGTGGGAAGAACTATCCGGGGAATTGTTTGGCTAGGCTTGTATAGGCCCTAGGGCCGATAGCCTAGTACCAACCTATGAACCAGCCTGGCAGCTTTGTAGTTTTTATTTCTGGTCCTTCAGGTCATCCCCTGTTTTAAGATGTGGACTGTTGTGGTTCAAGTGGAGAAATTGGGCAGAGCAATTTTCTTTGCTGATAGTTTGGCTTCTTGTGTAACACTTGGATGTTCGTGTTTCCCTGTTGCAGTCATTACTCTTGGGTGATCCTGCTGGCAGGCTACCCTCAGTTGGCCAGAATTCTAAAGTCTAGGTCCGGCGTCAGTTGCTGTCGCCTCTTCCCTGACGTCAGTGCGCCAGGGGTATAAAAGATGCAGCCGACGCCATTTTCTTCAGTCTTTCTTGTCGCGCGGTGCCCGAAGCAAAAGAAGTTCGCAAGTGCCGGTCGGCCAAATCCTGGGATATTGAAATCCGAATTTCAGAACCGAAGTCTTCATTAACGCTAAGTACCACGTTGGGGAAACTTTTGTCTTGCTCCATACCGATGTCAGAAAAAGTTAACAGTTGTATTTCTTGTGGGAAGCAAATACCTCATAAGGATTTTCACTCTTACTGTATTCCTTACCTAGGCCCTGATCACAGCATTGCTAGCTGTCTGTTTTGTGCTAGATTTAAACCAACACACTATTAAGCGTCGGTTCGATTTTGCATTTCATTACTTTGGCCGAAGATTTAATTATGTAATGCCGTCGGACCAGCCGACAACCGGAGTTTACAAAAAACGCAAGGACAAGGAAAAGGATAGGCATCCGAGGTCCAAAATCGACGGCGAGGCCTCTGCTAGGCCATTTGCCAGTTCTCAGTGAGGCTCTTTCGCAGCCCCTGGTGCCCGCTACCTCAGAACCACAGGCTGCTTCCGACTCCCACATGGAGCCGACTGGGCCTCTGAATACTCAAGGTATTGAGGACACTGAAATAATTCCCTCAGATGGGTCCGGAGCCGCTGAGCAGGCATCTGCTTCTGAGGGTGTCTTCAGACCTACACAACTATATATTAAGCCATCTTCAGCTTCAAAGACTAAAGCAGCTCTACAGACAAAGAAACAAGTACAGCATTCTCCTGCTCAGACTTCCATGCCTAAAAAACAGATGCTCAAAATGGCCGAAGACCGAATTACTTTGATCAGGGGCTCCCATCCCCCTCCTCATAAGAGGCCTAGGCAAGAGACAGAGTATGATTCTTCCGATCAGGTATCAATTTCCTCTGATTTCTCTTCTGAACAGGATTACTCCATGCTTCCCTATGAGGATTCTGATGCTGAAGAATCCATTCCTTCAGCCTCTCCTCTTGAGGATTATTCTTTTGGGGAAACACTGCATACCATGAGGGAGCATTTCCACAGGGAGAGCTAAGATTATTCTGAATCTAAGAAAAGGCTCAGGGACTTTCTGCTACTTCCTCAGCACAGACCCCTTGCTATTCCACCTGTTCTAGACATTGTAGATGTATTTTCAGAGTCCGGGCTGTCCCCTGACTCTCTACCCCCTGCACCTGCTAAGCCAGACAGATACTACAGGTTCCCGGATTCTAATAAATTCCTATATAAAAACCCCACTGCTGACCCAGAAACTATATCTCAGGGTCCCAAACGGGTCAAAGCTTCCACTGCAAAAAACCCTGTCCCCTCTGATCCGGATTCTAGGGCTCTAGACAGATGGGGGGGGGGGGTCTACACTTCTGCTACCCTGGCTGTAAGGGCTTTAAATTCAGTTTCATATGCTTAAATATCAGCAATATTTAATGTCACTGCTTAAACAGAAATTGTTGACAAATACTGAATGTTCTGAGAACAAGGAATTGCAGGATTTATTGCATGCAGCTGAACAAGTGGGAAAGCATACTTTGCAATGTGGTTATGATTCACTGGAGGCCTCTTGCAGGGCCGCTGTTACAGGTTCTGTTATTAGAAGGCATGCTTGGTTAAAGGAACAGAATCTGCCTGATCATGTTAAAGCAAAATTATTAGATGCACCATTACAGCATGATACTTTGTTTGGTACTAAAGCAGAAGAGGTGTTGAAAAAAATGGAGGATAAAGCAAAATCCATGCAGACAGTCAAGGATTTCTTACAGGTACAGCCACCCAGGTTTAGCAGGAACTGGCCTTCTAAAAATTGGTCCTTTCCAGCGTCAGGCCACAAAGAGGCAGATATAGGCGTCCCAGAGGCAGATCTCAGCCCCAAAGCTCATACTGGCCTAAACAATGGGGTGCTCCTACCTCCAAACGCGGAGAAGGCAAATCACAGCCTTACAGGAAACTGTCCCAATAATTTCCTCTACCAGGTCCAAGCACTTTTCTTTTGGCGGCCCCCTTAGGGGGAAAACTAGCACTTTTTTCATCAAATTGGCAAATGGTTACCCAAGACAAATGAGTCCTGAACATAGTGTCTCAAGGCTACAGGTTCCATTTTCACACTCTACCAAGGTCAAAAGGTATGCCAGACCTGCCACAGTCAATGGGCAGAGGCACAAAAACAAATTACAGCCCTCATGGACATGAGGGCCATTCAGCAAGTACCACAACAAGAGCAGGGGCAAGGATTTTACTCCAGACTTTCCCTAGTACCCAGAAAGGACAAAACCTGGAACCAATACTGGACCTGTCTATACTAAATACGTTTCTGGAAGTTCCAAAATTCAAGATGTTGACTACAGCAGCTACTGCCCATGCTGGGCAAGAAGGCTTTGCTTGTAACTTTGGACCTAAAAGAGGCATACCTGCATGTCCCAATCAGACAATCTTGCAGACGATACCTCCGATTCATAGCTGGCTCAATGCATTACCAATTCTCTGCACTGCCCTTAGGATTATCTACTGCGCCCAGGGTCTTCACAAAATGCCTGGCACTAGTAGTTGCGTTTTGCAGACAAAAAGGAATTCAAATATATCCCTACTTGGACGACTGCCTAATTCAAGCAGAGAACAAAGACATTCTTCTAAAGCATCTGGAGTTTGCAAAACGATTACTAATTGGCCTAGGGTACACAGTAAATGAAAAGAAATCAAAACTAGTGCCCTCTCGAGATAATATTCCTGGGTGCAAGCTTAAATACAACTGCCCAGATGGCTTATCTCACGCCAGACAAACAAAAGCATCTGACTACTTACTTCAAGAAATTGGCAACAAAAACCCACTTATCTGCAAGGAAAATCCTGCAGGCCTTGGGCTTCATGGCATCCTGCATTCTACTAATTCCATATGCCAGACTGCATATGAGGAAACTACAATGGTATCTAAAAAGTGTTTGGAGTCAGCATTGCCACAGCCTGGAGACAGTAATTGCACTCATTCCCTGCCTGCAACAGGAGTTTCGATGGTGGGCAGAAGCCTGTCACCACAACAAGGGTCTGCCATTCAGTCTACCCACAGCCAGACATACACTGACAACGGATGCATCATATTATGCCTGGGGGGCCCATATGGCAGGAAAATGTATTCGGGGCACATGGTCTGCAAACCAGATGCATCTTCACATCAATCAAAAAGAGATGCTAGCTGTTCAAAATGCCCTGACCACTTTCAAGGACCTGCTTCATCCAGTACAGTTGCTGATAAAGACAGACAGCACTACGGTCATGTGGTACATAAACAAGCAGGGAGGTACACATTCCTACCCCATCTGCAGACAAGCAATGACCTTGTGGGACACAGCATTGGCTTTTCAAGTTCACCTGCAAGCACAATTCCTGCCAGGAAAAACAAATACTCTGGCAGACGAACTAAGCAGAAACCTCATGGATCCCCACAAATGAAAACTGGATCCACAAGTCTTCAGCATGATAATAAGGAAATGGGGATGCCCAGACATAGATCTATTTGCCTCCCCTCACAACTGCCAATTGCAGAGATTTTGCACAAGGATTTATCACAAGCAAGCATGGAAAGTAGACGCCCGATCCTTCAGCTGGAAAAATCTAACAGTATATGCCTTTCCTCCACTGCCTCTCCTTTCCAGGGTAGTCCTAAAGGTCAGACAAGAGAAGCCAAAAATGATACTGATTGCACCAGACTGGCCACGCCAGCACTTGTACCCAATCCTAAAAAGCTTGTCTCAAGGTCCACCATGGATATTGCCTCAGACGTCTCACTTGCTGACCCAACAAAACAGTCGGATCCTGTACAGCCAACTCAGGACCTTAAATCTGGCAGCATGGCGGATAATGTAGCCATTCAGAACACTCCTCTTTCAAAAGCTGTTTTGGATGTTATCTTGGAGGCCCAGTACCAGAAAATCTTATGCAGAGAAATTGAAGGGTTTCTGTGCTTGGAACCAGGAACAAGGCATTGACACGTGTGTACCAAATATCCCTCAGATTTTACAATACCTAACTGAGATGCTGAACAAAGGCCTTTCATTCTCATCAATTAAGATTCATGCCTCTGCCATTTCGGCCCATTACAATGTGGAACCTCCTATCTTTTCTCATACTTTAATAAGGCAGTACCTCAGAGGGGCCAAAAACATTAGGCCTCCAAGGAGAGCACCAATTCCGGCCTGGGACCTCAATTATGTTTTGGAAAAACTCACACTGCCTCCTTTCGAGCCAGCATTAACAGCAGATATAAAATTCTTATCCTGGAAAACAGCTCTGCTCCTAGCAATAACTTCTGCAAGGCGAGTCCCGGAAGTTACAAGCACTCATGGCTGTGGAACCTTTCATCATTTTTCATCCAGACAGGGTTTCTCTGAGGACAAACCCTACGTTTATGCCTAAGGTGGTGTCCATTGTGGCCCTCAACCAAACCATTCACTTGCCTACCTTTTATCCAAATCCACAGAACAAGGGTGAGAAAATTCTGCATTCTTTGGACATACACAGGCAGCTACGCTTTTACTTTGACAGAACTAAAGCTTTCAGAAAGACTGAGCAACTTTGTGTCATATGCTGCGGGATCACAAGGAAAGGCGATCTCAAAACAGACTATTTCTAAATGGATAGGCCATTGTTTCAGTTGCTGCTATTCTCAACATGGCAAATCAGTGCCTAAGGGCATTAGGCCTCATTCTACCAGAGCAGCAGCCACTTCAGCAGCCTTCCTCAGAGGAGTACCAACCCAAAGATATTTTAGAGGCTGCAACCTGGAGTTCAGTGCACACCTTCACAAAGCACTACCACTTACCTCTCTACTCTTAAGTCCAGAGCAGGCTTTGCCACTGCAGTCCTGCAGGGCCTCATAGCCTCTCCTAATCCTATTTAGCCCAGCCACCCATCCTCAGCTTTGGGATTCAACCCAAGAGTAATGACTGCAACAGTGAAACACGATGAACATAGTACAGTTGTGTACCTACCATAAATGTAGATGTTAGAGTGTATTCACTGTTGCAGTCCAGGTTACCCTCCCACAATCCCCCTTTTTGTTACCCACCCACCATCCCCCTTTTCTTTGCTGGGTTTATCTGCACTTCTCTATCCTATACAACCTTTTTGGTGTATTTGCTTGTAGATGACGGAAATGTTATTTTTGTGCATGCATTTTTATTGGCATATTTTCAGCCTACCAATTTGGGGGCACCTGACATCTGGGGCAAGAAAAACTGAAGAAAATTGTCTGCTGCATCTTTTATACCCCTGGTGCACTGACGTCAGGAAAGAGGCGACAGCAGCCGACGCCAGACCAAGACTTTGGAATTCAGGCTGACTGCGGGTAGCCTGCCAGCAGGATAACCCAAGAGTAATGACTGCAACAGTGAATACACTCTAACATCTACATTTATGGTAGGTACACAACTGTACTTTATCTGCAAGAAAAATTCTGCAGGCTTTGGACTTCATGGCATCCTGCTAATTCCATATGCCAGACTGCATATGAGGAAACTACAATGGTATCTAAAAGGTGTTTGGACTCAACATTGCCACAGCCTGGAAACATTAATTACCCTCATTCCCTGCCTGCAACAGGAGTTTCGATGGTGGGCACAGGCCTGTCACCACAACAAGGGACAGCCATTCACTTTACCCACAGCCAGGCAGACACTAACAATGGACGCATCAGATTATGCCTGGGGGGGCCCACGTGGCAGGAAAATGTATTCAGGGCATAAAGCCCGCAAGCCAGATGCATCTTCATATCAATCAAAAAGAGATGCTAGCTGTTCAGAATGCCCTGACAGCTTTCAAGAATCTACTTCATCCAGGACAACTACTGATAAAGACAGACAATACTACAGTCATGTGGCACATAAGCAGGGAGGCGCACATTCCTACCCCCTCTGCAGACAAGCCATGACTTTGTGGGACACCGCATTGACTTATCAAGTTTACTTGCAAACACAATTCCTGCCAGGAAAAATAAATACTCTGGCAGACGAACTAAGCAGAAACCTCATGGATCCCCACGAGTGGAAACTGGATCCACAAGTCTTCAGCATGATAACAAGGAAATGGGGATGCCCAGACATAGATCTATTTAGCTCCCCTCACAACTGCCAACTACAGAGATTCTGCACGAGAATTTATCACAAGCAAGCATGGAAAGTGGATGCCCTATCCTTCAGCTGGAAAAACAGTATATGCCTTTCCTCCACTGCCTCTCCTCCCCAAGGTACTTCTAAAGGTCAGACAAGAGAATCCAAAAATAATACTGATCGCCCCAGACTGGCCACGCCAGCACTGGTACCCAATCCTAAATAACTTGTCTCAATGTCCAGCCTGGACATTGCCTCAAACTTCTCACTTACTGACCCAACAAAACAATCAGATCCTGCACAGCCAACTCAGGACCTTAAATCTGGCAGCATGGAGGATAATGTAGCCATTCAGACAACTCCTCTCTCCAAAGCTGTAATGGATGTTATCCAGGAGGCCCAGTACCAGAAAATCTTATGCAGAAAAATGGAAGAGATTCTGTGCTTGGAACCAGGAACAAGGAATTGACACGTTTGTACCAAATATTCCTCAGATTTTACAATACCTAACTGAGATGCTGGACAAAGGCCTATCCTTTTCATCAATTAAGATTCATGCCTCTGCCATTTCAGCCCATTACAATACGGAACTACCTATCTTTTCTCATCCTTTAATAAGGCAGTACCTCAGAGGGGCCAAAAACATAAGACCTCCAAGGAGAGCGCCAATACCTGCATGGGACCTGCCTCCTTTTGAGCCAGCCTTAACAGCCGATATAAAATTTTTATCCTGGAAAACAGCTCTACTCCTAGCAATAACCTCTGCAAGGCAAGTCTTGGAGTTACAGGCACTCATGGCTGTGGAACCTTTTATCATTTTCCATCAAGGCATGGTTTCTCTGAGGACGAACCCTACATTTATGCCTAAGGTGGTGTCCAGTGTGGCCCTTAATCAAACCATTCACTTGCCTACCTTTTATCCAAACCCACAGAACAAGGGGGAGAGACTTCTGCATTCTTTGGACATACACAGACCGCTATACTTCTACTTGGACAGAACTAAAGCTTTCAGAAAGACTGAGCAACTTTTAGTGGCATATGCTGCAGGATCACAAGGAAAGGCCATCTCAAAACAGACTATTTCAAAATAGATAAGCCATTGCATTCGTTTCTGCTACTCACAGCATGGCAAATCAGTGCCTAAGGGCATTAGGCCACATTCTACCAGAGCAGCAGCCACTTCAGCAGCCTTCCTCAGAGGAGTACCAACCAAAGACATCTTAGAGGCTGCAACTTGGAGTTCAGTGCACACTTTTACCAAGCACTGCCACTTACCTCTCTACTCTAAATCCAGAGCAGGCTTTGCCACTGCAGTTCTGCAGGGCCTCATAGCCTCTCCTAATCCTATTTAGCCCAGCCACCCATCCTCAGCTTTAGGATTCTACCCAAGAGTAATGACTGCAACAGTGAAACACGATGAACATAGTACAGTTGTGTACCTACCTTAAATGTAGATGTTCGAGTGTATTCACTGTTGCAGTCCAGGTTACCCTCCCACCAGCCCTCTTTCATTTGCTGGGTTTTATCTGTACTTCTCTATTCTATACAACCTGTGTGGTGTATTTGCTCGTAGATGAAGGAAATGTTTACTTTAGTGCATGCATGTTTATTGTTATAATCTATTTAGCCTACCCTTTTGGGGGCACCTGACATCTGGGGCAAGAAAAACTGAAGAAAATGGCGTCTGCTGCATCTTTTATACCCCTGGGACACTGACGTCAGGGAAGAGGCGACAGCAGCCGACGCCGGACCAAGACTTTGGAATTCAGGCTGACTGCGGGTAGCCTGCCAGCAGGATAACCCAAGAGTAATGACTGCAACAGTGAATACACTCTAACATCTACATTTATGGTAGGTACACAACTGTACTTTATTTTCTGTGGTGAGTTTATAGTCACAGAAAGCCTTCCCTAACACTGTGACTTTAGGGAATCAGTGTCTTATTTGGTGCTCTCCATTGGTTCCCTAGACTTTCACAGGCAGGGTTCATGTCTGTGCTGTTTTGTTACATTCATTCCCAGTTTCGATACAGCTTGGGCTGACTGCACAGTTTTGTAGAACCTGATTTCCCCACTCTCTTGTTTCAACCATCATGTGTCGCACAGTGCATTATGGGAGAGGGGAGGAGAATCTTGAGAAGCTCTGATGTGGAAAAGTTGCTATTGGACTGGGCTGTGCCTTTAAATGGTCTTTTGCGATCAGTGTACTGTGTTGGTAAACAAAGTGAATACATTTAAAAAAGAAGCCTTCATTTTTTTTTCTACTGAGCTTCGTTTTTGGTCTTTTCTGCTCACCCACCCTTTGAGTTGGCTGTTCTGGAGACCTTGGACCTTTTTGTTTGTTTGAATATTTTTTTGTATCTGGAAGCCATTCTTCCTTGTAGCTGGACTTTTGGCTTTTTGACTGTAAGGGCCAACAGAATAGGAGTCTGAACTAGCAAATCTATTTTTCTATATCTTAGATGGGCAAAACTGATGGATCCCAGGGTGTGTCTGTTATCAATATGTTGACTGGCCTTTGTTAGACATGGTTGAATTTTTACTTGTGGAGAAGTCTCCATTTCCATTATTGGTTGCAAGGGTATGCAGCCCCTAACTTGGCTTTAGTCTGTTGCTGTGCCATCCTCAGGTGGTATGCTTTAGTCACCACTGTATTGTGATGTGTCCTGTGACATCTTTATTATTAAAGGTGATCTGAATTTGATTTGCAGCTTGTGTGCACCTTTTGAAGCTCTGTTTTGTTTTTTGAGGTGGGCAACAAGGCTTAGCCTACTCATTTCTCTTCAGAGCAGAGAAGGGGAATATATATATTTGGGCACACACTGTCTATGGTTGAATCCATGATGGAGAGTGGATGTTGCAGGGATAGAACCTGTTAATTGTTGCACGTGGAAATGTGGATGCACACTGCATATGCCCATTGCATGCTAGCCTTTTTGGACTTGAATTGCCATGTACGGGGGAAGATGGGGCTTAATGAAAACCCCAAATGAGCAGTGTCCTTTGCTAGCTTTATGACCCAGGTGACCCGATTGCAGCTTGTATATCTGTTGAATCTGTGTGCATGTGGGAGGGGAATGACAAGGCTTAGCCTACTCATTTCTTTTCAGGACAGGGGTCGAAACTATGTTTGGTCACGGTCTGTGGTTGAATCCCTGATGGTCTGGGAGTCACGTACGTGTGGGTTGCAGGGATAAGACCTGTTGCACATAGAGGTGTAGATGCACAACTTAAAATCCCCATTGCATGCTATCCTGTTGCACATGAACTAAGATGGAGATTAATGAAACCCCCCAATCTCCCAGCTTGTGGAAGGTGACACACTCACAGTTCACTCAACTCTTGCTTCAGGAAATGAATAGACTAAAGGGCTGCCACTCCAGAAGCACAAGTAATTTCATGAAGTAAGTTGAGAGACAGGGTCCTTTGATGCATTTCTGTTTGTGTTCACCTTTCTGTGATTTTTTTTCATATGGTCTCTCTGGCTGTTGCTGCCCATTTTTAGCCAAATGGAGGGTAATGTGATAATGTAAAATCTCCAGGAAGGCCGTTTGCTGTGGGTCTTTATTTCATCCCTCTGTCCCCTATGCGACTCTTTTATGTAGTAAAGACTCCGATGTTCTTCGTGTGTTTCACTGTTGCAGTCATTACATTTAGGATAATCTGCTGGCAGGTTGCCCTCAGTTGGCCTGAATATCAGTCTCTTGGGTCCTGCATCGGTTGCTGTCTCCTCTTCCATGACGTCAGGTCATCAGGGGTATAAAACATGCAGCCGACACCATTTTCTTCAGTCTTTCTTGCCGCAGGGTGCCCGAAGCAGAAGCAGTTCGCAAGTGCCGGTCGGCCGACTCCTGAAATTTTCGCATTCAAGTTTCAGAACCGAAGTCTTCAATTAAAGCTAAGTACCCCGTTGGGGAATCTTTTTCTTGCTCCTTACAGATGTCAGTAAAAGTTAATTGCATTACTTGTGGGAAGCAAATACTCATAAGGATTTTCATTTGTACTTTTCCTTGCCTAGGCCCAGATCATAACGTGCCTTGCTGTCGGTTTTCTGCTAGATTGAGCCAATGCACTATTAAGCGTCTGTATATCTTTGCTTCAATATTTTGGAAACAGATTTAATTACCATGAAATGTCGTCGGATAGCAGTCTGACTATTGGAGTTCACAAAAAACGCAAAGAAAAGGACAGAGACAGACCGAGGTCCAAAACCAACAACGAAGCTTCTCCTAAGCCAGTGGCCGGTACTCTGAGGCGCTTTCGCAGCCCCTGATACCCGCTACTTGTGAGTCACAGGCCTCTACAGAGACCCATGTGGAGTCCAGCATGACGCGAGATTCTCAGAGTATTGTACCCGCGAATGTCTCTCCCTCGTATGGGTCCAGAGCCGCTGAGCAGGCACCAGCTTCTGAGGGTGTTTTCAGGCCTCAACATTTCTATACAAGACTGACGCCAGCTTCAAAGACCAAAGTAACTTCTAAGGCTAAAAAACGACGCATGAGCCACGTGCTCAGGCCCCTAGGGGTTCCCAACCCCCCACGATAAGAGGCTTAGGCAAGACACTGATTATGAATCTTCAGATCAGGTTTCTATTTCTACTGATTCCTCTTCTGATCAGGAATTTTCTATACCTCCCTATGAGGATTCAGATGCAGAGGAATCCATTCCATCTGCATCTCCTTTTGAAGATTATTCTTTAGGAGAAACCTTGCATACTTTAAGGGAACATTTTCATTGGGAGAGTCAGGATTTCTCAGAATCAAAAAAGAGGCTTAGGGTTTTCCTTCTTCCTCAGCATAGGCCTTTGGCTATACCTCCTGTATTAGACATTGTTGATGTGTTTTCGGAATCAAGCATGGCTCCTGATTCCCTACCTCTGGCTCCTAGCAAGCCAGACAAATATTGCAGGGTCCCTGACTCCCACAAATTTTGCTGACCCTGAAACTATCTCAGTGTCCCAAAGGTGTGAAGGCCTCTACAGCCAAGAATCCTACCCCCTCTGATAGAGGTTCCAGGGCGCTGGATAGATGGGGAAAGAAGGTTTATACGTCTGAAACCTTGGCAATTAGGGCCCTAAACTCATATCAACAGCATGTTATGGGATTATTGAAACAGAAAATGATGTTGATTTCTGAATGTGTGGAAAATAAAGAATTACAGGAATTATTGCATGCAGCAGAACAGGTTGGAAAGCATATTTTGCAATGTGGTTTTGATTCCTTGGAGACCTCTTACAGGGCCGCAGTTACTGGATCTGTGATTAGAAGGGATGCCTGGCTTAAGGAGCAAAATCTGCCTGATCATGTTAAAGCAAAATTGTTGGATGCACCTTTACAGCATGATACTCTTTTTGGTAATAAGGCAGAAAATGGAAGACAAAGCTAAGTCTATGCAAACTGTAAAAGATTTCTTACAAGTGCAGCCACCCAGATTCAGTAGACACTGGCCTACAAAAAATTGGTCCTTTCCTGTGTCCGACAGAGCTTCACGGGGCAAATCCAGGCACTCAAAAGGTTCTAGATACCAATCACAGAGTTCTTACAGTTCAAAGCAGTGGGGTGCCTCTACCTCCAAATCTGGAGGAAACAAAGCACAACCCTACAGTAAATAGTCTCAATGACTTCCCTCTGCCATCACCAAGCACTTATCTTTTGGCAGCCCCCTTAGGGGGAAAATTAACACTTCATGCTCAAAATTGGCAGTTAATAACCCAGGACAAGTGGGTATTAAACATAGTATCCCATGGATACAGATTTCATTTCCATACCTTGCCAATTCCAAATGGTTGGCCAGGTCTGCCACAAAGTCAATGGGCAGAGGCTCAGAAACAAGTTACATCCTTCATGGATATGGGGGCTATTCAGCCAGTACCAGAACAGGAAAAGGGCAAGGGTTTTATTCAAGACTATTCCTGGTACCCAGAAAAGATAATGCCTGCCGTCCAGTACTGGATTTATCAATTTTGAACACATTCTTGGACATCCCAAAATTCAAATTGCTGACTTTGCAACAGCTTCTGCCCATGCTGGGCAAGCACGCTTGGTTAGTGACTCTAGGCATACCTGCATATCCCAATAAGGGAATCATGCAGAAGATACCTCCGCTTCAAGGCTGGTTTTATGCATTACCAATTCTCTGCACTGCCCTTTGGCTTATCTACTGCACCTAGGGTCTTTACAAAGTGCCTGGCACCAGTAATTGCATTTTGCAGACAAAGCAGCATACAAATCTATCCTTACTTGGACGACTGTCTCATTCAAGCAGAAAACAAGGACATTCTTCAACATCTGCCGTTTGTAAAAAGGCTTCTAACATGCCTAGGTTACACAATAAATGAAAAGAAATCACAACTGGTACCCTCTCAAAAGATTACATTCCTGGGTGCAAGCTTGAATACAACTGCCCAGATGGCTTACCTTATGCCAGACAAGCAAAGGCAACTGACTATTTACTTCAAACAGATGGCAACAACAACCCAGTTGTCTGCAGGACAAATTCTGCAGGCTTTGGGGTTCATGGCATCCTGCAGTCTACTAATTCCGTATGCAAGACTGAATATGAGGAAACTACAGTGCTATCTAAAAAGTTTATGGAGTCAACATTGTCACAGTCTGGAAACAATGATTCCTCTCATTCCCTGCCTACAACAGGAGTTTCTTTGGTGGGCAGAGACATGTCATCAGAACATTGGACGGTCTTTCAATCTACCCCCTGCCACCCAAACCCTAACTACAGATGCGTCAGACTATGCTTGGGGTGCCACCTGACAGGGAGATTCAGGGCATATGGAGCCCAAAGCAAATGCATCTGCATATTAACCAGACAGAGATGTTAGCTGTTCAGAATGCCCTGACAGCCTTCAAGGACTTACTTCATCCAGGACAACTACTGATAGACTGACAACACCACGGTCATGTGGTACATAAACAAGCAGGGGGGTACACATTCCTACCCCCTTTGCGGACTAGCCATGGCATTGTGGGACACAGCCTTGACTTACCAAGTACATCTTCAAGCTCAGTTCCTGCCAGGAAAACAAAATACTCTGGCAGACGACCTAAGCAGAAATCTTATGGACCCTCGCAAGTAGAAACTGGATCCACAAGTCTTCAGCATAACAGAGAAATGGGGCAGTCCGGACATCTGTTTGCCTCTCCCCAAAATTATCAACTGGACAAATTCTGCACAAGGGCTTATCACAGACAAGCATGGAAAGTGGATGCCCTATCCTTCAGTTGGAAAAACATATCAGTCTATGCCTTTCCTCCTCTTCCTCTTCTCCCCAAGGTCTTACTAAAGGTCAGACAGGAAAAACCAAAAATTATCCTATTTGCCCAGGACTGGCCTCGACAGCACTGGTACCCAATTCTAAGGAATATGTCTCAACTCCCTCCTTGGTACTTGCCTCAAATACCTCATCTACTGTCTCAGCAGAGCAATCAAATTCTGCACAATCAGCTCCAAACTCTGAACCTGGCAGCGTGGCTGATCATGTAATTATTCAAACAACACCTCTCAGTAAATCTGTGATGGATGTCATTTTGGAAGCCAGAAGGCCTAGTACTAGAAAATCTTATGCTGCTAAATGGAAGAGATTCTGTGCTTGGAACCAAGCACAAGGCACGGACACAGCAAAGCCAAATTTTCCTCAGATTTTACATTACTTGACTGAGATGCTTGACAAAGGCCTATCTTTTTCATCAATAAAAATCCATGCCTCTGCAATCTCGGCTCATTACAACACAGAGCTTCCCGTCTTTTTCTCATCCTCTGCTAAAACAGTATCTTAGAGGGGCCAAAAATTTAAGGCCTCCCAGAAGATCACCAATTCCTGCATGCGACCTCAGTTTTGTGTTGGAAAAGCTCACCCTGCCTCCATTTGAACCAGCAGCTACTGCGGATATAGTTTTTATCTTGGAAAACAGCTTTCCTTCTGGCAATCACTTCAGCAAGAAGGGTTTCAGAACTACAGGCCCTCATGCCTGTGGAGCTTATTACATTTTACCAGGACAGGGTGTCCCTCAGGATGCCTAAGGGTGGTATCCAGTGTGGCTCTTAACCAAACTATTCACCTGCCAACTTTTTACCCAAATCAACAAGGGGGAACGGATTCTGCATTCCTTGGCCGTACACAGACAACTAAGATTCTACTTAGGACCAAATCTCTAAGAAAGTCTGAGTAGCTACTGGTGGCATTTGCTGCAGGATCAGAGGGGAAGGCTATTTCTAAGCAGACCATTTCAAAGTGGATAAGCCACTGCATTCGTTTCTGCTACTTGCATCATGGTAAACCGGTGCCCAAGGGAATCGGGTCACATTCCACGGGCTGCTTCTATCTCAGCAGCTTTTCTCAGAGGAGTGCCAACCAAAGATGTTCTAGAAGCTGCTACTTGGAGCTCTGTTCATACATTTACAAAGCATTATCATTTGCCTCTCTTCTCCAAGTCCATGGCAGGCTTTGCCACTGCAGTTCTGCAGGGCCTTATAGCCACTCCTAATGCTATTTAGTTACAGCCTCTCATCCATAGCTGTGGGATTCTGCCCAAATGTAATGACTGCAACAGTGAAACACGAAGAACATAGTGCAGTTGTGTACACTTACCATAAACGTAGATGTTCGAGTGTATTCACTGTTGCAGTCTGGGTTATCCACCCGCCATCCCCCTTTTTTCTAGAACTTCTTTCCTTCTCTATATTCTACAGCCTTTGTGGTGTATTTGCTTTTAGATGAAAGTAAAGTTTGTTACAATTGCATATATATATATATATATATATATATATATATATATATATGTATATGTTTTTTACCTCCCCATTTGGGGGGCACCTGACATCTGGGGCAAGAAAAACTGAAGAAAATGGCGTTGGCTGCATGTTTTATACCCCTGACGTCATGGAAGAGGAGACAGCAACCGACGCAGGACCCAAGACTTTGATATTCAGGCCGACTGAGTGCAACCTGCCAGCAGATTACCCCAAATGTAATGACTGCAACAGTGAATACACTTGAACATCTACATTTATGGTAAGTGTACACAACTGTACTTTACTGTATTACTGAATCTTATATTGCTCCTAATTGGGAACAATTTGTAAACTAGAGATCCTGAAGCCTGTTTTGTACCAAGATCACAAGTAAAACTATCCAATAAGGTAGTTTTAATGAGGAGAACTGAAAAGTAGACCCACAGCAGAAGATGTTTTTCAAAGGTCAACTGATATCTCGAGTACGTGGATCACATTTTGTTTTGAGTACTTAACTGTTCTTTTGATTTTAAATTATTCATGCTTCCAGTATCCTTCACATTTGTAGGTAAAACAAGTTATGGGGTCTTCAGTAGAGTAGTAGTTGAATAATTTCATCTTTGTTGGACTTGGCAACATAATGAATAAACAACACTGTTTTAAAACAAAAAGTTGTTTGGTTGGTAAAAGACAAAATGTGTTTTTCTGTGTTTTTGTGCAGATGGGAACCAATAAATGTGCCAGTCAATCAGGCATGACTGCCTATGGGACCAGGAGACACCTTTATGATCCAAAATTGAACACTGATAAGCCTTATGACCAGACAACCATAAGCCTTCAGATGGGAACTAACAAAGGTGCTAGTCAGGTAGGGAATTTTTAATATTTGCTAGTTTAGAAATGTTTTTGTTACTTAACGTAATCACTCAAAAAATGTTAACCATTCTGTGACATGATAGAAGTTCATTGTTCTATTATGTCACAGAAATGGTCATTTCTGAGAGGTTAAAAATTAGATTTTCATGTTGGTTTTCAAATATTTTATGTAATATCTTTAAACGTAGTCTAAAACTTCAGAAACTGGAAGCTTTTTTTTTTTTTTTTTTTTTTTTTTTTGCGACCTCCAAGTAAAAAAAAAAAAAAAAAAAAAAAAAAGGATCTGATATAATTTTCATTCATCCCTCAACTGATTGGTTTGTATCTGAGGCTGATCCAACTCAGCTGCATCTACTACATTATCTGATCCTAGACCTCTTGAGCTCCTCACTTTACCCATAATGCCCCACCAACCTAACATACCTCAGATCTCATTGGATGCGGATTCTTTAGCACTTGAGCATTTGTGTTCTTTGGATATTTCCATCTTTCAAGTGTTGAGTTAGTTAAATTGTATGTAGTACTTTTCTTCTTCCTCCCTCCCATAATTTAGTATATTAGATTACTTTTTACCCTTTTTTCAGCTACTATTTGATACTTTTCTTGGTACCATTGTTGGTATCTCTTTGAACTCTTCCGAGTACTCTTTCTACTATTGTTGGTAGTTTTTCCTTTTTTCTCTTCCTTCTTTAAAAAAAAAAAAAAGGGGAATTTCTTTGTAGTTTTTTAGGATAGTTTTTTTTTCCTAGCAGATAAGCTAGGTTAAGAAGGGAGGTGATGATTAGTGGTCAGCAGTATGGTTCATGCCAGGAAAGAGCACTACAGATGCGATGTTTTCTCTCGAGTGTTGATGGAGAAGTACAGAGAAGGTCGGAAGGAGTTGCATTGTGTCTTTGTGGATTTAGAGAAAGCATATGACAGGGTGCCTAGAGAGGAGTTGTGGTATTGTATGAGGAAGTTGGTAGTGTCAGAGAAGTATGTAAGAGTGGTACAGGATATGTACGAGGGTAGCGTGACAGCAGTGAGGTCTGCAGTGGGAATGACTGATGCGTTTAAGGTGGAGGTGGGATTACATCAAGGATCAGCTCTGAGCCCTTTATTTGCAATGGTGATGGACAGGTTGACAGACGAGATCAGACAGGAGTCCCCGTGAACTATGATGTTTGCAGATGACATTGTGATCTGTAGTGAGAGTAGGGAACAGGTGAAGGAGACCCTGGAGAGGTGGAGATGAGCTCTAGAGAGAAGAGGAATGAAGGTCAGCAGGACTAAGACAGAATATATGTGTGTGAATGAGAGGGAGGATAGAGGAATGGTGAGGATGCAGGGAGTACGGTGGCAAAGGTGGATGAGTTTTAAGTACTTGGGAACAACAGTTCAGAGTAATAGTGAGTGTGGAAGAGATTACAGGCAGGATGGAGTGGGTGGAGAAGTGTCAGGAGTGATTTGTGACAGACAAGAACCAGTAAGAGTGAAAGGTAAGGGCTACAAGAGGGTAGTGAGACCAGCTATGTTATATGGGTTGGAGACAGTGGCATTGACAAAAAGGCAGGAGTCGGAGCTTGATGTGGCAGAGTTGAAGATGTTAAGATTTGCACTGGGTGTGATGAGGATGGCCAGGATTAGGAATAAGTATATTGGAGGGTCAGCCCAGGTTGGAAGGTTTGGAGACAAAGCCAGAGAGGCAAGATTACGTTGGTTTGGACATGTGTGAGGAGGGATGCAGAGTATATTTGGAAAAAGGTGCTAAGGATGAAGCTGCCAGGTAACGGGAAAAGAGGATGGCCTAAGATAAGGTTTATGGATGTGGTGAGAGAGGACATGCAGATGTTTGGTGTGACAGAGCAAGATGCAGAGGACAGGAAGAAATGGAAACCATTGATCTGCTGTGACGACTCCTAACAGGAGCAGCCGAAAGAAGAAGATTACTACTTTGCTGCCTGCTTGGTGGTAGTTCATCCTTTTGGGTTAAGATGTTCAGCAAAGCTTTTGGTTTTAAAAGAATGTTTCCTGTAGGCAAAAGCTGCCCAACTTAGATGCCCTGGGAGAATACATGTACTATGTGGCTCTGGCACATCTTGATATGGACTGTGTGATCTACTCTGACTTTAACTCCAGGGCCCTGACAGATCACAGGAGTGAATTAGATCTGATGTCCTTTTCGTGGCTTCACGAGTAGTCTCTCAATGTGGCAGAGAGAATTTTCCATCAGTGGGGCCAACCATGCTGCAATCAATTTTTGGGCCGTTAGCAAAGATCCGGACCCTTTTTCAGCACCTGTGCCGGTGATCCTTGAGGTTTGAAATTAAATCTTCAATGAAGTAGATAGTTTCTCAATTATTAGTTCAATTGGCTGCCATTTCTAATTTCCATCTGGGTGAAAATGAATTCTTTAGCTTCATCTAAACTATGCAAGGCCTTTCTCAAGTGAGCCTTCTTGCTTAGACCTCTGATAAAAAAAAAAGAAAAATCGTACTCCTACTTGGGTTTTAAATGTAATTCTCCATGCCTTAACTCAGTCTCCCTTTGAACCTTCAGCTGAAGCAGACCTCAGATTTTTATCTTGGAAAACCATTTTACTAGTGGCTGTTACAACAGCTAGAAGAGTATATGAACTCCAGGCTGTATCATGAAAGCCTTCTTACCTGATTTCTTTTAGGAAGGTAGCTTCTGAGTCGCATGTAAACCAGGTCATTAATCTCCCAGTTTTCTTTCCCAACTTTTCAGACAAAGGAGATGTTGCATCTTTTGGATGTCCATAGATAACTTTGTTTTTACCTTCAAAGAACCAGACTTTAGGAAATCTGACCAGTTTGTTTCCTTTTCTCCTACCAGGTTAGGCAAGTCAGTATCTAAAGTTATATTGGCCAAGTGATTGACCTTGACTGTATAACCTTTGTCTCTGATAATTTAGGATTATCTTCACCAAAACCGCCTAGAGCTAATTCCGCAAGGTTTCTTCAACTTTTTGATCCAGAGCCTCTAGATGATGTATGTGCAGATGTTCTTCGTGTTTCACTGTTGCAGTCATCACATTTGGGTTATCTTCTTGTAGTAGCCCTCAGTCGGCTTGATTATCAAAGTCTTGGGTCCTGCATCGGTTTCTGTCTCGCTTTCCGTGACATCAGATAGTCAGGGGTATAAAGCATGCAGCCGACGCCATTACACCAGTCTTTCTTGCCGTGCGGTGCCCGAAGCAGAAGCAGTTGGCAAAAGCCGGTTGGCCAACTCCTGAAATTTTCGTTTTCAAGTTTCAGAACCAAAGTCTTCAACTAATTTAAAGTACCCCATTGGGGAAACTTTTTCTTGCTCTAAACCGATGTCAGTAAAAGTCAGTAATTTTATTTCTTGTGGAAAGCAAATACCTCACAAAGATTTTCATTCGTACTGTATTCCTTGCCTAGGCCCTGACCACGACGTACCTCACTGTCGGTTTTGTGCCTTATTTAAGCAACGAACTATTTGTCGTCTGTATATTTACGCTTCTAAATATTTTGGTAGTCTGTTCAGTTATCCAGACATGTCTTCGGTAAGCCATCCGACTAGCGACATTCCGAAAAAAATGCAAAGATAAAGACAGAGACAGGCCACCTAGATTCAAAGCTGCCGACAACGCTTCTCCTAAGCCAGTCGCCAGTTCGCCGGTACTCAGGCGCTTTCGCAGCCCCTGATACCCGCTGCTTCAGATTCGAAAGGCCTCTACTGAGATCCTTTCGGAGTCTGATATGCCGCAAGATGCTTCAGCTGTGGAACCTGCGGATGTCTCTACCTTGGATGGGTCTGGAGCCACTGTGCAGGCACAGGCTTCTGAGGGTGTATTCAGGCCTACTGACTTGCATATTAAACTGACGTCATCTTCTTCTTCAAGGCCTAAAACTTGAACCATGCCTAGAAAACCGACGCCTAGATCGCATGGTCAGGCCTCTATGCCTAAAAAATGATAAAAATGGCTTGAAGACCTTATTACTTTAATCAGGGGAAGCCAACCTTCCCCTTCTAAGAGACTTAGGACTGAATTCGCTTGTGATACTTCTGACCAGGATTCTGACATTTCTGTTTCCTCTGATGACCAGGATTTGCCTTTATCTACCTATGAGGATTCTGATGCAGAGGACTGTGTTCCCTCTGCCCCCCCTGTAGATTTCTATTTTGGTGAAAACCTGCATACTCTTAGGGAGCATTTTCGCTGGGAAAGCCAGGATTACTCTGATTCTAAAAAGAGGCTTAGGGATTTCTTACTTCTGCCCCAACACTGGCCTTTAGCTATCTCTCCTGTACTAGACATTGTTGATGCCTTTTCAGAATCTAGCTTGGCCCTTGCTCTTTACCTCCTGCTCCCAGAAAACCTGATGGATATTACAGGTTCCTGACTCTCACAAGTTCCTTTTTAAAAATCCTACTGCGGATCCTGAGACCATTTCACAGGGACCCAAGGGCATTGAGGCTACTACTGCCAACAATCCTACCCCCTCTGATAGAGACTCCAGGGCGGTGGATAGATGGGGTAAAAAGGTATACACTTCTGCAACCTTGGCCATTAGGGCCTTAAACTGCCAGTTTCATATGTTAAAGTATCAGCAACATATTATTGGTTTGCTTAAACAGAAAATGATTCCTGACTGTGCTGAAAATAAGGACTTACAGGATTTAATGCATTCTGCTGAACAGGTTGGAAAACATACTTTGCAGTGTGGTTTTGATTCACTAGAGACATCTTGCAGGGCTGCTGTCACTGGGTCTGTACTTAAAAGGCATGCTTGGCTTAAGGAGCAATCTTTGCCAGATCATGTTAGAGCTAAATTGCTGGATGCTCCCTTAAATCAGGACCGCCTGTTTGGCAACAAAGCAGAAGTTCTTAAAGATGGAGGAAAAAGCTAAATCTATGCAAACTGTTAATGATTTCCTAAACATATAGCCTCCAAGACTCAGTAGGCATTGGCCCTCTAAGAATTGGTCCTTTCCTGCCTCATCCAGGTCTTCTCAGTCCAAATCCAAAACCAGCAGAACACCCAGGCTTCAGTCCCAGGGTACACACAGGACTAAGCAGTGGGGGGCTCCCACTTCCAAATCAGGGAGTAGTTAGACTCCCCCCTGTGGTATGCTGTCTCAGTGACTTAACTTTAAAACTTCCAAGCACTTCTCAACTGATTGCTCCTTTAGGGGGAAAGGTTGCTCTGCAGGCCAAAAACTGGGAACTCATTACCCAGGACAAATGGGTTTTAAATATAGATGTTCTTCGTGTTTCACTGTTGCAGTCATTACATTTGGGTAATCTGCTCGCAGGTTGCCCTCAGTCAGCCTGAATTCCAAAGTCTTGGGTCCTGCGTCGGTTGCTGTCTCCTCTTCCATGACGTCAGGTCATCAGGGGTATAAAACAAGCAGCCGAGTTCTTTTTAGTTTTGCGGTGCCTGAAGCAGAAGCATTTTGCAAGTGCCAGTAGGCCGACTCCTGAAATATTCGAATTTGAGTTTCAGAACCGAAGTCTTCACTAAGTACCCCGTTGGGGAAACTTTTTTCTTGCTCTATACCGATGTCAGAAAAAAGTTAATTGTATTACTTGTGGGAAGCAAATACCTCATAAAATTTCCATTTATACTGTATTCCTTGCCTAGGCCCTGATCACAGCGTGCCTGGCTGTAGGTTTTGTGCTAGATTTAACCAACGCACTATTAAGTGTCTGTATATTTGTGCCTCATTTTGGAAACAGATTTAACTACCCAGAAATGTCATCTGATAGCAATCCGACTACCGGAGTACATAAAAAACGCAAAGAAAAGGACAGAGAGAGACAGTCGAGGTCCAAAACCGATGACAAAGCTTCTCCTAAGCCAGTTGCCGGTTTGCCGGTACTCAGTGAAGCGCTTTCGCAGATCCTGATACCCGCTACTTTAGAGTCGCAGGCCTCTACCGACACCCATGTGGAGTCCGGCATGCCGCGAGATATTCAAAGTATTGGACCCACAGATGTATCTCCCTCGGATGGGTCCGGAGCCACTGAGCAGGCACCAGCTTCTGAGGGTGTATTCAGGCCTCAACATCTTTATATCATACCGACAGCTGCAAAACCAAAGATAAAAGCAACTTCTAAAATTAAAAAAACGACGCATGAGCTACATGCACAGGCCTCTATGCCTAAAAAACAGATGATCAAAATGGCTGAAGACCTTATTATCTTGATCAGGGGTTCCCATCCCCCTCCAGATAAGAGGCCTAGGCAAGACACTGATTATGAATCTTCAGATCAGGTTTCTATTTCTTCTGATTCCTCTTCTGATCAGGAATTATCTATACCTCCCTATGAGGATTCTGATGCGGAGGAGTCTGTACCATTTGCATCACCTCCTGAGGATTATTCATTTGGAGAAACCTTGCATACTTTGAGGGAGCATTTTCACTGGGGGAGTCAAGATTTCCTTCTCCCTCAGCACAGGCCTTTAGCCATACCCCCTGTTTTAGACTTTGTGGATGATGTGTTTTCGCAGTCAAGCTTGACCCCTGACTCTCTACCTCCGGCTCCCAGCAAGCCTGACAGATATTACAGGGTCTCTGACTCGCACATATACCCTACTGCTGACCTTGAAACTATTTCACAGGGTCCAAAGGGAGTTAAGGCCTCAACAGCAAAAATTCCTACCCCCTCTGACAGAGATTCAAGGGCACTGGATAGATGGGGAAAAAGGTTTGTACATCTGCAGCCTTGGCAATTAGGGCCTTAAACTGCCAGTTGCATATGCTCAAGTATCAACAACATGTTATGGGATTGCTGAAACAGAAAATGATGATTTCTGAATGTGAAGAAAATAAAGAATTGCAGAAATTATTGCATGCAGCTGAACAGGTTGGAAAGCATACTTCGCAATGTGGTTTTGATTCCTTAGAGGCCTCCTGCAGGGCCTCAGTTACTTGGATCTGTGATTAGGAGGCATGCCTGGCTAAAGGAACAAAATTTGCCTGATCATGTTAAAGCTAAATTACTAGATGCGCCTTTACAGCATGGTACTCTGTTTGGTATTAAGGCAGAAGAGGTTTTAAAGAAAATGGAAGACAAAGCTAAATCTATGCAAACTGTAAAAGACTTCTTACAAGTGCAGCCACCAAGATTCAGTAGACACTGGCCTACAAAAAAAATGGTCCTTTCCTGTGTCAGAGCTCAAAGGGGCAAATCCAGGCGCCCTAAGTTGTTCCAGATACCAGGCACAAGATATTCATACAGGTCAAAGCAATGAGGCACTTCTACCTCCAAATCTGGAGGAGATAAGGCGCAAACCTACAGAAAACAGTCCCAATTACTTCCCTCTGCCTTCAAAAAGCACTTATCTTTTGGCAGCACCCTTAGGGGGAAAAGTAGCACTTTTTGCTCAAAATTGGCAGTTAATAACCCAGGACAAGTGGGTGCTAAACATAGTATCACACACAGGGATACAGATTCTATTTCCATATTCTGCCTATGGGCAAACGGTTGGCCAGATCTGCCAAAAAATCAATGGGCAGAAGCATAGAAACAGGTTACGTCCCTCATGGATATGGGGGCCATTCAGCCAGTACCAGAACAGGAAAAAGGACGAAGTTTTTACTCAAGACTGTTCTTGGTACCCAGAAAGGACGAGGCCTGGCGGCCAATACTGGATTTATTTTGAACTCATACCTGGACATTCCAAAATTCAAAATGCTAACTTTGCAGTAGCTCTTGCCCATGCTGGTCAGGAATGCTTGGGTGGTGACATTAGACCTAAAAGAGGCATACCTGCATGTCCCAATAAGGCAATCGTGCAGAAGATACCTCCGATTCATGGCTGGCTTAATGCATTGCCAATTCTCTGCACTGCCCTTTAACTTGTCTACTGCACCCAGGGTCTTTACAAAGTGCCTGGCACCAGTAATTGCATTTTGCAGACAAAGAAGTATGCAAATATACCCTTACTTGGACGACTGTTTAATTCAAGCAGAGAACAAGGACATTCTTCTTCAACACCAGACGTTTGTGAAAAGGCTTCTAACATGCCTAGGGTACACAAACTAAAAGAAATCACATCTGGTACCCTCTCAAAAGATAACATTCCTGGGTGCAAGCTTGCATACAACTGCCCAGATGGCTTACCTCACGTCAGACAAGCAAAGGCAACTGACTACTTACTTCAAACTGATGGCAACAAAAACCCAGTTATCTACAAGACAAATTCTGCAGGCTTTGGGCTTCATGGCATCCTGTATCCTACTGATTCCATATGCAAGACTGCATATGAGGAAACTTCACTGGTACCCAAGAAGTTTGTGGAGTTAACATTGTCACAATCTGGAAACAATGATTCCTGTCATTCCCTGCCCACAACAGGAGTTTTTATGGTGGGCAAAGGCATGTGACCAAAACATGGGACGGGCCTTCACTCTATCCCCTGCCAGCCAAACCTTAACAACAGACGTATCAGATTATGCCTGGGGAGCCCACATGGTGTGAAAATGCATTCAGGGCATATGGACCCCAAAACAAATGCATCTACATATCAACCAGAAAGAGATGCTAGCTGTTCAAAATGCCCTGACAGCATTCAAGGACTTACTTCATCCAGGACAACTACTGATAGACGGACAACACCATGGTCATGTGGTATATAAACAATGGGGGCACGCACTCATACCCCCTTTGCAGATTAGCCATGGCACTGTGGGACACAGCTTTGACTTACCAAATACATCTTCAAGCTCAATTCCTGCCAGGAAGGCAAAATACTCTGGCAGATGATTTAAGCAGAAACCTTATGGATCCTCACGAGTGGAAACAAGATCCACAAGTCTTCAGCATAACAAAGATTTTGGGGGAGCACAGACATAGATCTATTTGCCTCCCCTCAAAATTATCAATTGAAAAGATTCTGCACAAGGACTTATCACAGACAAGCATGGAAAGTGGACACCCTATCCTTCAGTTGGAAAAGCCTGTCAGTTTACACCTTTCCTCCACTGCCTCTTCTTCCCAAGGTCCTCCTAAAAGTCAGACAAGAGAAACCAAAGATGATGCTAATTGCCCTGGACTGGCCCCGTCAATACTGGTACCCAGTCCTAAGGAACTTGTCTCAATACCCAGCTTGGACCTTACCTCAAAGACCTCAGCTACTGTCCCAGCAAATCTATCAGATCCTGCACAATCAACTCCAGACACTGAACTTGGCAGCATAGCTGATCATGTTATACAAACAACACCTCTCAGTAAAGCTGTGATGGATGTCATTTTGGAAGCCAGAAGGCCTAGTACTAGAAAATCTTATGCTGACAAATGGAAGAGATTCTGTGCTTGGAATCAAGCACAAGGAGCTGATACAGCAGAACCAAATATTCCTCAGATATTACAATGTTGACTGAGATGCTTGACAAAGGCCCATCTTTTTCATCAATTAAAATCCATTCTTCTGCCATTTCGGCTCATTACAATACAGAGCCACCACTCTTTTCTCATCCTTTATTAAAGCAGTATCTTAGAGGAGCCAAAAATTTAAGGCCTCCTAGAAGATAACCAACTTCTGCATGGGACCTCAGTTATGTGTTGGAAAAGCTCACTCTGCCTCCATTTGAACCAGCTGCTACTGGTGATATAAAGTTTTTATCATGGAAAACAGCTCTGCTACTAGCAATTACTTCAGCAAGAAGAGTCTCAGCTACAGGCCCTCATGGCTGTGGAGCCTTTAATCAACAGGGTGTCTCTGAGGACAAGTCCAACATTTATGCAAAAGGTGGTTTCCAGTGTGGCTCTTAGTCAAACTATTCATCTGACAACCTTTTATCCAAATCCACAGAACAAGGGGGAGAGAATTCTGCATTCCTTGAATGTGCACAGACGGCTAAGATTCTACTTGAGCAGGACTAAAGCTCTAAGAAAAATTGAGCAATTACTAGTGACATATGCTGCAGGATCAGAAGGAAGGGCTATTTCAAAGCAGACTATTTCAAAGTGGATACGCCACTGCATTCGTTTCTACTACTTACACCATGGTAAGCCTGTGCCCAAGGGCATTAGGTCTCATTCTACCAGAGCTGCAGCTACTTCAGCAGCCTTTCTCAGAGCACCGCCAACCAAAGACATTCTAGAGGCTGCTACTTGGAGTTCTGTTCACACCTTTACAAAGCATTATCATTTGCCTCTCTACTCTTAAGTCCAGGGCAGGCTTTGCCACTGCAGTTCTGCCGGGCCTTATAGCAGCCCATAATGCTGTTTAGTTCCAGCCTCCCAACATAGCTTTGGGATTATACCAAAATGTAATGACTGCAACAGTGAAACACGAAGAACATAGTACAGATGTCCTTCAAGGATGCATCTGCAGTCATAACAAATGGGTTGTCCTGTCGTCAGGCAGCCCTTCGGTCGGCCGGATTCCAAAGTCTGGGTCCAGCTTCAGCTGATGTCGCACTTCACCCGACGTCATCTCTGCTGGTCTTCGGGTATAAAGGCATCAGCCGACGCCATTTTCCTCAGTCTTTCTTGCCGCGTGGCGCCCGAAGCAGAAGCTGTTCGCAAGTGCCGGTCGGTCAGATCCAGAGATTACTACTACCGAATACTACTTCGAAGACTTCTAAAAGCTAAGTACCCCGTTGGGGACTCTTTCTTGCCTCAGCCGATGTCAGAAAAAGTAAATAACTGTTTAACTTGTGGGAAACAAATACCTCATAAAGATTTCCACTCTTACTGCCTACCTTGCTTAGGCCCAGACCACGACGTAGCAGCCTGTTTAGCCTGTGCTTCCTTCAACCGACGAACGCTTAGGCGTCGGTCGGAGTTTGCTGAACAGTTTTTCGGCTCAGATTTTGCGTACATTATGCCGTTGGATCCTCCGACTACCCAAATTGTTAAAAAACGCAAAGAAAAAGACCGACACTCGCGGTCTGCGGTTTCGGCCGAAACCACGGTTAAGCAAGCCGCGAGTGTCTCGGTTTCGGCCGAAACCAAGAAAACGGGTCAATCTTCAGCCGAATCCATGACTACTACTGAGGCTCCTGCTACCTTAGTTGAATCGGCCTCTGAAGTTTTGCCTACTACTGTGGTTCCTAGTGAATTATCAGACACCATCCCTTTGGATGTCTCTACCCCAGCACGTGGTGCTGCTAGGCCTCCTGCAGCCATGTCTATTAAGGCCTTTGCCAGGGCTAAAGCAGCCAAAACTGTTAAATCAGTGCCTGCTAAGCCCCCCTCACACAGGCCCACTTCTAGTTCCCAAATGCTTACTCTGGCAGAGGATTTAATATCCTTAAGTAGGGGATCCCAATCTCACCCAGACAGGGCCTCTCAGCCTCCAGAAAAGAGACCTAGAGCAGAGCCCCCCGAGCCAGTGTCCTCTGATGATTCTTCGGATGACTCAGACATTACAGATCAGCCAGAGGCTCCTTTTTCAACTTATGAAGATTCCGATGCTGAAGAATCCATTCCATCTGCCTCTCCACCAGAGGAATTTTCCTTTGGAGAAACCTTACATGCCATGAGAGAACAATTCCAATGGCAGGGACAAGATTACTCAGATTCAAGAAAAAGGCTTAGGACCTTTCTGCACTTACCACAACATAGGCCCTTAGCTATACCTCCAGTTCTGCCTGTTGTGGATGATGCATTTAATGATGTTTGCACTGCTCCTGATACTTTACCTCCAGCCCCTGCCAAACCAGATAGATTTTACAGGGTGCCAGACACTCATCACCACCTATACAAGGCCCCACTTGCAGATCCTGAGACTATATCCCAGGGGCCTAAGGCAGTAGCCTCGACCTCAGCAAAAACCCTCTCCCTTCTGAAAGGGAATCCAGGTCCTTAGAGATGGGGAAAAAGTTTACACCTCTGCTACTCTCTCAGCTAGAGCTTTAAACTGTCAGTTTCATATGATCCAATACCAAGAGTTTATGCTTGATCAGTTAACTAAGAAGCTGTCCTCTGATGACTCCTTAGATAAGAAATATGTTTTAGAAATGGTGAATAACATTCAGCAGGTTAGTAACCATTCCTTAAAATGTGGCTATGATGCACTGGAGGCTTCATTTAGATCAGCCATGACTGGCACAGTGATAAGAAGGCATGCATGGTTGAAAGAACAGGTCTTGCCGGATCATGTTAAAGCAAAGCTGTTAGATGCTCCTATGGATAAGGCCAGTCTATTTGGTACCCCTGCTCAGCAAGTAATGAAGAAAATGGAAGAGAAGGCAAAATCTGTACAAACAGTTAAGGATTTCTTACAGGTTCAGCCCCAAGGTTTAGCAGGAACTGGCCTGCCAAAATTGGTCCTTTCCAGACTCCTCAAAATCTCAAAGAGGCAGGAATAGACGCTCTAGAGGCAGAAATCAATCTAGAGGAGGTGCCTACAGAGGACGCCAGTGGCAAGGCAATAACCAGCGAGGCACAGACACAACCACTGCCACTGCAACAGGACAATCACAGTGACTTGGCTCTGACACCGCCTACCAGGGAGCAAATAGCAGCACCTTTAGGCGGAAAGTTAGCCTTATTTTCGAAAAATTGGCACTATATCACAAAAGACAAGTGGATTTTGCAAACCATAGACCAAGGCTACAGGTTCCACTTCCACACCTTACCAGTAAAAAGAGGAATGCCAAACCTACCTCCAAATCAAAAAACAGAAGCTCTAAAGCAGATAGCTCAATTAACAAAGATGAGAGCTGTGGAAAGAGTACCAATAACAGAACAGGGCAAATGATTCTACTCCAGACTCTTCCTAGTACCAAGAAAAGAGAAAAGTTGGAGACCTATTCTCGACCTGTCCGTCTTAAACACATTCATCATTGTCCCAAAATTCAAAATGCTGACCCTACAGCAACTTCTTCCCATGCTGGGCAAGGAGTGTTGGCTGGTAACTCTAGATCTCAAGGAGGCATACCTGCACGTCCCCATACGACCAAATTGCAGAAGATACCTCAGATTTCTTGCAGGATCAGAGCATTATCAATTCTCAGCATTGCCCTTTGGCTTATCTACTGCGCCCAGAGTATTCACAAAATGCCTGGCATCAGTAATCGCTCATTGCAGGCTACAGGGAATCCAAATTTATCCATACCTGGACGACTGCCTGTTACAAGCGGACAACAAAAGCAAGCTGACATCAGATTTACAAAGAGTCATTTGCTTACTACAAGCCCTGGGATACACAGTCAATTTAAAAAAGTCAAGACTGATACCATCCCAGACAAGAACATTCTTGGGTGCGGAATTGGACACAGTAAAACAAATGGCATTCCTAACTGCAGAAAAACAAGAACAACTCCCTCTTTACTTCTTGGCATTAACAAAGCAGAACAAACAGCAAGAAAAGTACTGCAGGCCTTGGGCTTTATGGCATCATGCATAATCCTGGTACCCCATGCCAGACTGCATATGAGAAAGCTACAGTGGTACCTAAAGAATTTATGGTCTCAACACAGGCACAGCTTAGAAACCGAAATTCCAATAATCCCATGCCTGAAAGCATGCCAGTCAAACCCAGGCTTGCCATTCCAAAACTTTCAAGCAAGCCAAACCATCACAACGGATGCCTCAGACCTAGGCTGGGGGGCGCACATGTTGGACAAATGCATACAAGGATTGTGGACTCCAGAACAGCTGCACCTGCACATAAACCAAAAAGAAATGCTGGCAGTAAAACTAGCAATCCAGAAATTCAGACCATTCCTCAAAGAAGGCCATTTAATGATAAGGACAGACAACACCACAGTCATGTGGTACATCAACAAACAGGGAGGCACTCATTCATACCCCCTATGCAGGATGACTCTGGACCTTTGGAATATGGCTCTGAGCTACAACATCCAGTTACAGGCAATATTTGTGCCGGAAAAGAAAACACCCTAGCAGACATGTTAAGCAGAACCACCTCGGATGCTCACGAATGGATGCTACACCGGACATCTTCAAGGCCATCACAAAGAAATGGGGAATGCCACAAATAGACCTATTCGCATCCCCACTCAATCACCAGCTCAAAAAATTCTGCACAAGGACATACCACCCACTTGCATGGAAGGTGGACTCTCTATCCTTCAGTTGGAAAGACCTGACAGCATATGCATTTCCACCTCTTCCTTTGATGCACAAGGTACTACTGAAAATCAAAGAGGAACGCCCAAGGATAATTCTGATAGCTCGAATTGGCCAAGACAACACTGGTATCCATTGCTGAGGAGCATGTCTCAGGGAGAATGTGGTCAATACCCCTGATGTCTTTGATGTTAACTCAGAACAACTACAACATCATGCACCCAAACCTAAAAACCTTGCAACTGACTGCCTGGAACATCACATAACAGCAACTAACCCAGACTTATCCCAAAGGGTTAAAGACATTATCCTTGAAGCCCGCAGACCTTCAACAAGAAGGAACTATGCAGGAAAATGGAAAAGGTTTGTCATTTGGAGTACTGAAAGAGGAAAAGATGTGTCGAACATAGATATTGCTAACATCCTGGAGTACTTGGCAGAGCTTCTACATACAGGCCTGTCCTATTCCTCCATCAAGATACATGCATCAGCTATTTCAGCAGAATACAGCTTGATCCACCTGTCTTTTCACATCCTCTTCTCAGGCAGTTCCTCAGAGGGATCAAGAATGTAAAACCTCCTAGGAAACCACCATTACCAGCATGGGACTTGAACTTTGTGCTAGAAAAATTGACACTCCCTCCATTTGAACCAGCAGCAACAGCAGATCTTCAACACCTATCATGGAAAACTGCTTTCCTACTGGCAATTACTTCAGCAAGGAGGGTTTCGAACTACAGGCCTTAATGGCAGTACAACCCTTCCTAATCTTCCATCAAGATAGAGTGTCCATGAGAACTAATCCTACATTTATGCCTAAGGTGGTATCCAGAGTGTCTTTAAACCAGGCAATCCACCTACCTACCTTCTTTCCCAATCCACAGAACAGGGGAAAGACTGCTGCATACCTTGGATGTACATAGACAGTTACGCTACTACCTGGACAGAACCAAAGGTAACAGAAAAACTGACCAGCTTTTAGTAGCCTATGCAACAGGAAGGGAAGGAAAAGCAATTTCCAAACAGACAATCTCCAAATGGATAGGAAATTGCATAAGATTCTGTTACTCCTACCATGGAAAACCAATTCCACAGAACATAAGACCTCATTCTACAAGGGCTACAGCCACTACCACAGCTTTCTTACGAGGAGTGGCAACCAAGGACATTATTGAGGCAGCTACTTGGACCTCCGTGCATACATTTGCCAAGCATTATAATTTACCTCTATACTCTAGATCCCGAGCAGGGTTTGCCACTGCTGTATTGCAAGGGATCCTAACTACACCATAATTCTTCTTCCTCCTCCCTAGTTTGGCTATGGTATTCTACCCATTTGTTATGACTGCAGATGCATCCTTGAAGGACATAGTACAGTTTTGTACCTACCATAAATGTAGATGTCCGAACATGATAGCATCTGCAGTCAGGATTACCCACCCTCCTTCCCTCTGTGGTACTCCTAGGTATTTACCCTCCTAATAGCTAGCTGGGGGGGAGTCTCTTATGGTGTATTTGTTTGTATATATGTACATACATGCTTATTTTTTGTGTTTGCCTTCTACTATTTTGGAAACATTGGCATCTATCCAAAATTTAGCTTTCCAAGTGGGCAACTGGCATCTGGGGCAAGAAACACTGAGGAAAATGGCGTCGGCTGATGCCTTTATACCCGAAGACCAGCAGAGATGACGTCGGGTGAAGTGCGACATCAGCAGAAGCCGGACCCAGACTTTGGAATCCGGCCGACCGAAGGGCTGCCTGATGACAGGACAACCCATTTGTTATGACTGCAGATGCTATCCTGTTCGGACATCTACATTTATGGTAGGTACAAAACTGTACTTTGTGTACACTTACCATAAATCTAGATGTTAGAGTGTATTCTCTGTTGCAGTCCAGGATGTTCTTAGTGTTTCACTGTTGCAGTCATTACATTTGGGTAATCTGCTGGCAGGTTACCCTCAGTCGGTCTGAATTCTAAAGTCTTGGGTCATGCGTCTGTTGCCGTCTCCTCTCCCATGACGTCAGGGGTATAAAACATGCAGCCGACATCATTTTCTTTAGTCTTTCTTGCCGCGCGGTGCCCGAAGCAGAAGCATTTCGCAAGTGCCATTCGGCCGACTACTGAAATCGAGTTTGAATTTCAGAACCGAAGTCTTCACTAAAGCTAAGTCCCCCATTGGGGAAACTTTTTTTTTTCTTGCTTTTTACGGCTGTCAGAAAAAGTTAATTGTTTTACTTGTGAGAAGCAAATACCTCATAAGGATTTCCATTTATACTGTATTCCTTGCCTAGGCCCTGATCACAACGTGCCTGGCTGTCAGTTTTGTGCTAGATTTAACCAGCGCACTATTAAGCGTCTGTATATTTTTGCATCAAAGTATTTTGTAAACAGATTTATCTACCCAGAAATCTGATAGCAATCCGACTACCGGAGTGCATAAAAAAAAGCAAAGAAAAGGATAGAGAAAGGCAGTCGAGATCCAAAACAGATGAAGCTTCTCCTAAGCCAGTCGCCAGTTCACCGGTACTCAGGCGCTTTTGCAGCCCCTGATACCAGCTACCTTTGAGTCGCAGCCTCTACCGATACCCATGTGGAGTCTGGCATGCCACAAGATACTCAAGGTATTGGACCAATGGATGTATCTCCGTCAAATAGGTCCAGAGCCGCTGAGCAGGCACTGGCTTATGAGGGTGTAGTCAGACCTCAACATTTGTTTATCAAACCGATGACAGCTGCAAAACCAAAGACAAAAGCAACTTCTAAAACTAAAAAAACGACTCATGAGCCACATGCACAGGCCTCTATGCCTAAAAAAAACAGATGATCAAAATGGCTGAAGACCTTATTACCTTGATCAGAGGTACCCATCCCCCTCCTGATAAGAGGCCTAGGCAAGACACTGATTATGAATCTTCAGATCAGGTTTCTATTTCTTCTTATTCCTCTTCTGATCAGGAATTATCTATACCTCCCTATGAGGATTCTGATGCTGAGGAGTCTATTCCTTCTGCATCTCCTCCTGAGGATTATTCATTTGGAGGAACCTTGCATACTTTGAGGGAGCATTTTCACTGGGAGAGTCAAGACTTCTCAGAATCAAAAAAGAGACTCGGGGACTTCCTTCTCCCTCAGCACAGGCTTTTAGCCTTTCCCCCCGTTTTAGACATTGTGAATGATGTGTTTTCGGAGTCAAGCTTGACCCCTGACTCCTTACCTCCGGCTCCCAGTAAGCCTGACCGATATTACAGGGTCCCTGACTCACATAAATTTTTATGTAGAAACCCTGCTGCTGATCCTGAAACTATTTCACAGGGTCCAGAGGGAGTTAAGGCCTCAACAGCAAAAAAATCCTACCCCTTCTGACAGAGATTCAAGGGCACTGGACAGATGGGGAAAAAAGGTTTATACATCTGCAACCTTGGCAATCAGGGCCTTAAACTGTCAATTTCATATGCTTAAGTACCAGCAACATGTTATGGGATTGCTGAAACAGAAAATTATGTTGATTTCTGAATGTGCAGAAAATAAAGAATTGCAGGAATTATTGCATGCAGCTGAACAAGTTGGAAAGCATACTTTGCAATGTGGTTTTGATTCCTTAGAGGCCTCCTGCAGGGCTGCAGTTACTGGATCTGTGATTAAGAGGCATGCCTGGTTAAAGGAACAAAATTTGCCTGATCATGTTAAAGCTAAATTGCTAGATGCACCTTTACAGCATGATTCTCTGTTTGGTATTAAGGCAGAAGAGGTTTTAAAGAAAATGGAAGACAAAGCTAAGTCTATGCAAACTGTTAAAGACTTCTTAAAAGTGCAGCCACCAAAATTCAGTAGACACTGGCCTACAAAAAAATTGGTCCTTTCCTGTGTCAGACAGAGCTCAAAGGGGCAAATCCAAACGTCCTAAGGGTTCCAGATACCAGGCGCAAGATTCATACAGGTCAAAGCAATTGGGCGCTTCCACCTTCAAATCTGGAGGAGATAAAGCGCAAACCTACAGAAAGCAATCCCAATGACTTCCCTCTGCCTATACCAAGCACTTATGTTTTGGCAGCACCCATGGGGAAAAATTAGCACTTTTTGCTCAAAATTGGCAGTTAACCTTGGACAAGTGGATGCTAAACATCGTATCACAGGGATACAGATTCCATTTCCACATTCTGCCAATGGCAAATGGTTGGCCAGATCTGCCAAAAAATCAATGGGCAGAGGCACAGAAACAGGTTACGTCCCCCGTGGATAATGGGGGCCATTCAGACAGTACCAGAACAGGAAAAAGAACAAGGTTTTTACTCGACTGTTCTTGGTAACCAGAAAGGACAAGTCCTGGTGGCCAGTACTGGATTTATCAATTCTGAACACATACCTGGACATTCCAAAATTCAAAATGCTGACTTTGCAGCAGCTTCTGCCCATGCTGGGCAGGAATGGCTTGGCTGGTGACTTTAGACCTAAAAGAGGCATAAAAGAGGCATACCTGCATGTCCCAATAAGACAATCGTGTAGAAGATACCTCAGATTCAAGGCTGGCTTAATGCATTACCAGTTCTCTGCACTGCCCTTTGGCTTATCTACTGCGCCTAGGATCTTTATAAAGTGCCTGGCACCAGTAATTGCATTTTGCAGACAAAAGTATACAAATATATCCTTACTTGGACGACTGTCTCATTCAAGCAGAGAACAAGGACACTCTTCGACACCTGGCGTTTGTGAAAAGGCTTCTAACATGCCTAGGGTACACAATAAACAAAGAAATCACAACTGGTACCCCCTCAAAAGAAAACATTCCTGGGTGCAAGCTTGAATACAACTGCCCAGATGGCTTACCTCATGCCAGACAAGCAAAGGCAACGGACTACTTACTTCAAACTGATGGCAACAAAAACCCAGTCTTCTGCAAGACAAATTCTACAGGCTCTGGGCTTCATATCATCCTGCATCCTACTGATTCCATATGCAAGACTGCATATGAGAAAACTTCAGTGGTACCTAAAAGGTTTGTTGAGTCAACATTCTCACAGTCTGGAAACAAGTGATTCCTCTCATTCCCTGCCTGCAACAGGAGTTTCTATGGTGGGCAAAGACATGTCACCAAAACATGGGACGCCCATTCACTCTACCCCCTGCCAGCCAAACCATAACAGACACATCAGATTATGCCTGGGGGCCCACATGGCAGGAAGATGCATTCAGGGCATATGGTCACCAAAACAAATGCATCTACATGTCAACCAGAAAGATATGCTAGCTGTTCAAAATGCCCTAACAGCCTTCATGGACTTACTTCATCCAGGACATCTACTGATAAAAACGGAAAACCCACAGTCATGTGGTATATAAACAAGCAAGGGGGCACACATTCATACCTTTTGCAGATTAGCCATGGCACTGTGGGACACAGCTTTGAGTTACCAAATACATCTTCAAGCTCAATTCCTGCCAGGAAAACAAAACACTCTGGCAGACGATTTAAGCAGAAACCTTATGGATCCTCACGAGTGGAAACTAAATCCACAAGTATTCAGCATGATAGCAGAGAAATGGGGGAGCCCAGATATAGATCTATTTGCCTCTCCTCAAAATTATCAATTGAAAAGATTCTGCACAAGGACTTATCACAGACAAGCATGGAAAGTGGACGTCCCATCAGTTTACGTCTTTCCTCCTCTGCCTCTTCTCCCCAAGGTGGTCCTAAAAGACAAGAGAAACCAAAGATGATACTAATTGCCCCGGACTGGCCCAGCCAATACTGGTACCCAATCCTAAGGAACTTGTCTCAATACCCAGCTTGGACCTTACCTCAAAGACCTCAGCTACTGTCCCAGCAAAACAATCAGATCCTGCACAATCAACTCCAGACACTGAACCTGGCAGCATGGCTGATCATGTAGTTATACAAACAACACCTCTCAGTAAAGCTGTGATGGATGTCATTTTGGAAGCCAGAAGGCCTAGTACTAGAAAATCTTATGCTGACAAATGGAAGAGATTCTGTGCTTGGAATCAAGCACAAGGAGCTGATACAGCAGAACCAAATATTCCTCAGATATTACAATACTTAACTGAGATGCCTGACAAAGGCCTATCTTTCTCATCAATTAAAATCCATGCCTCTGCCATTTCGGTTCATTACAATACAGAGCCACCAATCTTTTCTCTTCCTTTACTAAAGCAGTATCTTAGAGGAGCCAAAATTTAAGGCCTCCTAGAAGATCACCATTGCCTGCATGGGACCTCAGTTATGTGTTGGAAAAGCTCACCCTGCCTCCATTTGAACTAGCTGCTACCGCTGATATAAAATTCTTATCATAGAAAACAGTTCTGCTACTAGCAATTACTTCAACAAGAAGAGTTTCAGAGCTACCGGCCCTCATGGCTGTAGAGCCTTTTATCATATTTTACCCAGATAGGGTATCTCTGAGGACAAATCCTACTTTTATGCCTAAGTTGGTTTCCATTGTGGCTCTTAACCAAGTAATTCATCTGCCAACCTTTTATCCAAATCTGCAGAACAAGGAGGAGGGAATTCTGCATTCCTTGGATGTACACAGACAGCTAAGATTCTACTTAAGCAGGACTAAAGCTCTAAGAAAAACTGAGAAATTACTAGTGACGTGCTGCAGGATCGGAAGGCAAGGCCATTTCAAAGCAGACAATTTCAAAGTGGATAAGCCACTGCATACTTACACCATGGTAAACCTGTGCCCAAGGGCATTAGGTCTCATTCTACCAGAGGGGCAGCTACTTCAGTAGCCTTTCTAAGGGGAGTACCAACCAAAGACATTCTAGAGGCTGCTACTTGGAGTTCTGACCACACCTTTACAAAGCATGATCATTTGCCTCTCTACTCTAAATCCAGGGCAGGCTTTGCCACTGCAGCTCTGCAGGACCTTATAGCCGGTCCTAATGCTGTTTAGCTCCAGCCTCCCATCCATACCTTTGGGATTCTACCCAAATGTAATGACTGCAACAGTGAAAAACGAACATAGTACAGTTGTGTACACTTACCATAAATGTAGATGTTCGAGTGTATTCACTGTTGCAGTCCAGGTTACCCTCCCGCCATCTGGAGTATATGTACGACGCAGGACCCAAGACTCTGGAATTCAGGCCGACGGAGGGCAACCTGCCAGCAGATTACCCAAATGTAATAAAGCAGATTACCCAAATGTAATGACTGCAACAGTGAATACACTCGAACATCTACATTTATGGTAAGTGTACACAACTGTACTTTTCCCAAGGATACAGATTTCACTTCCACACATTACCAACGCCAAATGGTTGGACAGATCTACCCCCAAATCAGTACTCTCCCGTTTAAACATAAAGGCTATTCAAACTGTACCAGTAGAGGAAATAGGACAAGGTTTCTAAAGACTTTTCCTAGTACCCAGAAAAGAGAATTCATGGCATCCTATTCTGGACCGGTCTACGCTAAACACCTTTTTGGTGATTCCAAAATTCAAGATGCTGACTTTTCACCAGTTGCTTCCTATGCTAGGAAAAGATGCCTGGATGGCAACGCTCGATTTAGAGGAAGCATACCTGCACAGCCCAGTCAAGGAATCTTGCAGAAGATACCTACGCTTCAAAACAGGCTACAATCACTACCAGTTCTCTGCACTGCCCTTTGTGAATACCCTGGGTGCAATAGATAAGCCAAAGTGCCTAGCCCCAGTCATCGCATTTTGCAGGCAAAGAAATATTTAAAAATACCCATACCTGGACGATTGTTTAATTCAGGCAGAAAGCCAGGACATATTTTTGAATTATCTGGTCTTGGTACAAAGGGTGCTAACTTGTCTGGGGTACACCATAAAGAAAAGAAATTACACCTGGTACCCTGTCAACAAATCGTATTCCTGGGAGCAAGCTTGAATACAACTTCCCAGATGGCTTTCCTCACGCCAGAGAAACAAATTCATTTGACAACCTACTTCAAACAAGTGGCCACAAAAACCCTACTATCTGCAAGGCAAATACTACAAACCTTGGGGTTCACGGCCTCCTGCATTCTTCTGATTCCATATGCAAGACTGCATATGAGGATACTACAATGGTATCTAAAAAGCCTATTGTGTCAACATTCTCAGGGTCTAGAAGCAATGATTCCTATCATACCTTGCCTACGCCTAGAGATGTTCTTCATTCCACATTGCTGCAGTCCTAACACTTGGGTAGTCCGCTGTCCCAGTCGGCCCGAATACCAAAGTATATGGCTGACGTCGGTCAAGGCGATTAGTCTGACGCCAGGACGCCAGGGTACAAATGCGCATGACCGACGTCATATCCTCAGTCTTTTTTGCCGCATGGTCCGATGCAGAAGCAGTTTTGCGAGTGCAGGTTGGCGTTCTGAAATTTTCTGAAGTCGGAGTTTCAGACCGAATCAAAGTTGGCTAAGTACCCGCTAGAATATTTTGGTTTTTCTTGCCTCAGTATTTAACCGGATGTCAGAAAAAGTGAATAACTGTATTTCTTGTGGGAAACAGATACCTCATAGGGATTACCATACCTTGTGTATACCTTGTTTAGGGCCTGAGCACGACGTTGTTGGATGTCGCTCTTGTGCTATAGATTTAACAAACGCACTATAATGAGAAGATTAGACTGTGCCAGGTTAGTTTCTGGTAAGCGTAGTAATTATAAAATGCCGCCGGATGCTCCGCCCGCGCCCAAAAAGCGCAAGGACAAAGCAGCAAAGCCTAGGTTGGAAGAACCGTCAGTCCCGGACGTCGGTTCTTTAGAAGGCTCAGTGGAGCCGGAGGTTCTGCCAGAAGTTTCTTTGGAGTCTCAGGGAGAGACTTTACTGTTACAGGATGTGTCCTCTCAGGAGGTAGGCCAGGCTGAAGGGGCTTCTCAGGTGGCTGTTCTCCCCTCTCTTCCTAAGGTGGTTAGGCCCTCTCCTTCTGTTTCCAAGGCTTCTTTGAGAGGCAGGCCAGGTTTAACTTCAGTGGGGGTCTCTCCTAGTTCTTCAGGATCTTTGCCTAAGAAACATATGCTTAAAATGGCAGAAGATTTGATTACTATGATTAGAGGTTCTATGCCCCCTCCTGATAAGAGGCCTAGGGTGGAACCTGAGCTTGAGAGTTTTGAGCAGTGTTCGGAGGCTTCTGAGTCTTCGGCTGAAGACTTGCAGGAGTATCCTCCTTATTCTGATTCTGATGTGGATGATTCTACTCCTTCGGCTTCTCCTCCTGAGGATTTTTCTTTTTCAGAGACTCTTCATTCCATGAGGGAGCATTTTAAATGGGAAGGTCAAGATTTCTCTGATTCCAGGAAGAGGCTTAGGGAATTTTTGTTTTTACCCCAGCATAGGCCTTTAGCTATTCCTCCTGTTCTGGATGTGGTGGAAGATGTTTTTGCAGAGGCTTCCCTGAACCCTGATTCTTTGCCTCCTGCCCCAGTTAAACCAGATAGGTGCCTGAAGCTCATAAGTATCTTTTTAAGAGTCCTAGGGCAGACCCGGAAACTGTTTCTCAGGGGCCTAAAGGTGTTAAGGCTTCTGTTGTTAAAAATCCTGTTCCTCCTGATAAAGAGGCAAGGGCTTTGGATAGATGGGGAAAGGTGTATACTTCTTCCACTTTAGCCATGAGGGCTTTGAATTGCCAGTTTCACATGTTAAAATATCAAAATTATCTCCTTTCACAATTGAAGTCTAAGGTGGATGCTCTGGCGGAAGGTATTGAGTGTAAAGAGTTGCAGGATTTAGTTCATGTGTCTGAACAGGTGGGTAAGCATTCCTTGCAATGTGGTTTTGATGCTGTGCAGGCCTCTTCGAGGGTGGCTGCCACTGGTTCTGTTCTTCGTAGGCATGCCTGGCTGAGGGATCAGAATTTAGCTGAGCATGTTAAGACAAGGATTTTGGATGCTCCGTTACAGTCTGACGTGTTGTTTGGTTCGCCTGTGGAAGCAGTTTTAAAGAAAATGGAGGACAAGGCTAAGTCTATGCAGACTGTTAAAGATTTTTTGCAGGTTCAGCCTCCAAGTTTAGTAGAAATTGGCCTACTAAGGGATGGACATATCCTGCTTATGATTCCCAGTCTAGGAGGTCTAGACGTGGTAGGGGCAGAGCTCAAGGTTCTTTTAGGCCTAGAACAGGGAGTTCACCTGCTCAGTCTTCTGGTGAGGGCAGGGGTCAGTCCTTTCAGAACAGACCCAATGACCTGCCTTTTCAGCTGCCAGTGCTTTCTCGTCTGGCAGCACCTTTGGGAGGAAGGCTGGCACTTTTCAAAGAAAATTGGAATTTAATTACCCAAGACAGATGGGTATTGGATATCATTCACCACGGTTACAGGTTTTATTTCCATACCTTGCCTCCTTTCAAAGGCATGCCAGACATTCCTCCTCTACAAAGAAAAGAGGCTCACAAGCAAATTTCTCTGTTACTCCAAATAGGGGCCATTCAGCGGTTCCTGTACCAGAAAGGGGCCTAGGATTTTATTCTCGCCTGTTCCTAGTACCAAAGAAGGGGAACACGTGGAGACTAATTTTGGATTTATCTATCCTCAACACTTATCTGGACATTCCCAAGTTCAAAATGTTGACGTTACAACAGCTTTTACCTCTGCTGGGCAAAGATCACTGGATGGTAACTTTAGATCTCAAGGAGGCTTACCTTCATGTACCTATCAGACTAAGTTGCAGGAAGTATCTGCGTTTCGAGCTGGGAATTCCATTATCAGTTCTCTGCATTGCCCTTTGGCTTATCTACTGCACCCAGAGTATTCACAAAGGTTCTGGCTCCAGTGATAGCTTACTTCAGGCTAAAAGGAATACAAATCTATCCTTACTTGGACGACTGCCTGATTCTGGCTCAAGAAAAGGAAGACCTTTACAGCATTTGGAATATGTGATAGCAGTGCTAAGATGCCTGGGGTATTCTGTGAACGAAATAAAGTCCAGTCTAGTACCCTCTCAAGACATGTGCTTTCTGGGTGTGAGACTGAATACAGCAACCCAGATGGCCTTTTAACCCCGGACAAACAAAATAATCTTTCCCTTTACTTCCATCAACTATCTCTTCAGTCCGGGCTGACTGCAAGGACAGTCCTTCAAGCCTTAGGGTTCATGGCATCTTGTATTCTGGTGCTTCCCAATGCCAAACTGCATATGAGGAAGCTGCAATGGTATCTCAAAAATGTATGGACACAGCACTGCCAGGATTTGGACACTGTCATTCAAATAATACCTTGCATTCAAAAGGAATTTTTGTGGTGGGCTCAGGAATGTCACCTAAACAAGGGACTCTCTGTGACCCGGCCAGAGGCGAGTCAGATTCTAACGACAGATGCCTCAGACATAGCTTGGGGAGCTCATCTGAATGGAAAGTGGATACAAGACAAGTGGCCTGCCAGACTACAGCATCTACATATCAACATGAAGGAGATGTTAGCAGTCCAGTTTGCATTAATGGCTTTCAAGGAGTTACTTCTTCCAGGGCAGGTGTTGATTCTAACAGACAACACAACTGTCATGTGGTACATCAACAAACAAGGGGAACACATTCTTACCCTCTATGCAGGCAAGCAATGATTTTATGGGAGACTGCGCCAGCTTGCAACTAACTCTTCAGGCAAGGTTTCTGCCGGAGCACAGAACTCCTTAGCAGATGTGTTAAGCAGACAAATCATGGATCCCCACAGTGGAAACTGGATCTTCATGTATTTCGAAATTGACAGTGTCATGGGGAACTCCAGACATAGATCTGTTCGCTTCTCCACTAAACCACCAGCTGCCAAAGTTTTGCACAAAAAGGTTTCATCACACAGCTTGGAAAGTGGATGCTCTTTCTTTCAGTTGGAAAAATCTTCATGTGTATGCCTTTCCACCTCTGCCTCTTCTCCCAAAGGTACTTCTAAAGGTCAGACAAGACAAGCCAAGGATGATTTTAATAGCTCCAGATTGGCCTCGGCAACATTGGTACCCATTACTGAGGAGTCTGGTAAGGAAGCCTCCATGGCCTTTACCTTTGATTCCGCACCTGTTGTCTCAGAGGGACGGTCGTCTACTCAATGTCAAGCTTCACTCTCTTCATCTAACAGCCTGGCATATTCTATTTTGAAACACAGCAGGTCTCAACTTCCTCAACAAGTTTTAAATGTGATTATGGAAGCCAGAAGACCTAGTACAAGGAAAGTGTACGCAGAAAAATGGAAGAGATTTTTATTTTGGAGTGCAGCAAAGAATTTGGAGGTTTCTGAGCCTAATTTGAGTGTGGCTCTTCAATATCTTACTGAGTTATTGGACAAAGGTTTGTCTTTCTTCCATTAAGATTCATGCTGCAGCAATTTCAGCTCACTATGATTGTGACCCACCATTGTTTTCTCATCCTTTGTTCAAGCAATTTCTTAGAGGGGCAAAGAATATAAGACCCCTCGTAGAGCTCCTACTCCTGCTTGGGATCTCAATTTTGTGTTGGAGAAACTTACTCTACAACCTTTTGAGCCTCATGGCTACTGCTGAATTGAAATACTTGTCATGGAAGACTGCTTTTTGTTGGCCATTACTTCTGCAAGAAGGGTTTCTGAATTGCAGGCCCTTATGGCGGTTGAGCCTTTTTGATTTTCCATAAGGATAGGGTATCATTACGTACTAATCCTTCCTTTATGCCTAAGGTGGTTTCTAGTGTGGCTTTAAACCAAACTATTCATTTGCCTACTTTCTATGCAGATCCCCAAAATAAGGGGAAAAGATTTTGCACACTTTAGATGTACACAGGCAGTTGCGTTATTATTTAAGCAGGACTAAGGATTTTAGGCAGTCTCAGCAGTTGTTTGTTTCTTTTGCTTTGAGTTCTCAGGGCAAGCCTGTGTCAACACAAACTATTTCTAAGTGGATTGGGTTTTGCATTGCATTTTGTTATTCCCATCATGGCAAGGAGATTCCAGCTGGGATTAGGCCTCATTCCACTAGAGCTACTGCCACTTCAACAGCATTTCTAAGGGGGGTGGCAACTAAGGATATTTTGGAGGCAGCTACTTGGAGTTCAGTGCATACTTTCTCTAAGCATTACCACCTTCCTCTCTACTCTAAATCTAGGGCTGGTTTTGCCACAGCTATTTTGCAAGGCATGTTGACAGCTCCTGCTTCTTTATGATTTGCCAGCCTCCCTTACCTCTGCTTTGGGATTCTACCCAAGTGTTAGGACTGCAGCAATGTGGAATGAAGAACATAGTACAGTTTTGTACCTACCATAAATGTAGATGTTCAAGATCCACATTGCTGCAGTCCAATTTACCTCCCTCCTTCCCTCTGTGTTTAGGGGTGGTTGTGTGGGTGGGGTTATACTCTTGTAAATTTGTATATATTGTACATATATTTGGTGCAGGAGTGTTTGGTGTTTTTTGGTTTTGGCCTTATCTTTTTAGGGTCTTCTGACATCTGGGGCAAGAAAAGACTGAGGATATGACGTCGGTCATGCGCATTTGTACCCTGACGTCCTGACGTCAGACTAATGCGCCTTGACCGACGTCAGCCATATACTTTGGTATTCGGGCCGACTGGAACAGCGGACTACCCAAGTGTTAGGACTGCAGCAATGTGGATCTTCGAACATCTACATTTATGGTAGGTACAAAACTGTACTTTTCTTTGGTAGGCAGTGGCCTGCTGCCAAAACAAGGGACTACCATTCACATCACTCCCTGCCTCCCAAACCCTATCAACAAACGCATCAGATTATGCATGGGAGCTCACCTGGCAGGAAAGTGCGTTCAGAGCAAATGGAACCCAGGTCAAAAGCACTTGCTATCAATCAGAAAGAAATGTTAGCTGTATGGCATGCTCTGACAGCCTTCAAAGACCACATTCTTCCAGGACAATTAATGGTAAAGATGGACAACACCACTGTTATGTGGTACATAAGCAGGGGGTTACACATTCTTACCCCCTATGCAGACTAGCCATGGCATTGTGGAACACAGCCCTGAGCTACCAAGTGCATTTACAAGCTCAGTTCCTGCCAGGAAAACTAAATACACACTGGCTGACGAACTAAGCAGAAACCTCATGGACCCACACGAGTGGAAACTGGATCAAAGGATTTTCAACATGTTGACAAGCAAATGGGGGGAGCCCAGATATAGACCTGTTTGCATCCCCCCAGAGCTATCAATTAGACAAAGTTTGCACAAGGACTCTACACAAACAAGCTTGGAAAGTGGATGTTCTGTCCTTCAGCTGGAAAAACCTATCAGTTTATGCCTTTCTCGCTCTGCCTCTGCTCTCCAAAGTACTAGTAAAGATCAAGCAAGACAAACCAAGGACGATTTTGATTGCACCAGACTGGCCATGCCAACACTGGTACCCCCTCTTGCTCAGTGCGTCACTGTGGGCCCCATGGCACCTGCCTCAGACTCCTACTCTATTGTCTCAGCAGGTGAACCAAATTCTGCACCCTCAATTTCAAACACTGAATCTAGCAGCCTGGCTAATAACATAATTTCTCCTTTACCATGCCTCAGTAAACCAGTGGTGGATATCATTGTAGAGGCAAGAAGGCCTAGTACCTGAAGGTCTTGCGCTGAAAAATGGAAAGGATTCTATGCCTGGAACCAAGCTCAAGGGATGAGCACAACAGTGCCCAATTTACCTCAGATTTTACAATACCTGAGATGCTTCATAAGGGCCTGTCTTTCTCCTCTAGCAAAATTCATGCCTCAGCCATCTCAGCTCATTATAACACAGAACCATCCCTCTTCTCTCATCCACTACTTAAGCAGTTCCTCAGAGGGGCCAAAAATCTATGACCACCCAGGAGAGCTCCAACTCCAGTGGGACCTCAACTTTTTGTATTGGAAAAGCTCACCCTTCCTCCTTTCGAGCCAGCTGCCACCGCGGACTTAAAATTCCTTTCTTGGAAAACAGCTTTTCTTTTAGTAATCACTTCAGCAAGAAGGGTATCTGAATTACAGGCCCTCATGGCAGTGGAGGCTTTCATCGTCTTTCATGCAGACAGGGTGTTCCTCAGGACCAATCCCTCCTTCATGCCCAAGGTGGTGTCCAGTGTGGCCCTTAATCAGTCCATACATTTGCCAACCTTCTTTCCTAATCCACAGAACAAAGGGGAATGGATTCTGCACTCCTTAGACGTGCACAGACAACTTAGATTCTACTTGGACAGAACTAAACCTCAAAAGAAATTTTATCAACTGCTTGTGGCATTTGCTGCAGAGGGGAAGACTATTTCAAAGCAAACCATTTCCAAATGGATAGGCCATTGCATTCATTTCTGCTACAAACACCATGGAAAACCTGTCCCACAGGGGATCAGACCCCACTCTACTAGGGCTGCATCTACCTCTACAGCCTTTCTCAGAGGTGTCCCTACCAGGGACATCCTAGAAGCCGCTACCTGGAGTTCTGTACATACTTTCACCAAGCATTACCATCTGCCAGTTTTCTCTAAATCCGGAACTGGCTTTGCCACTGCAGATGTTCATCGTGCATATACAGCTGCAGTCATAACAGATGGGTTCTCTGCCGTCAGGCGGGTCCTCGGTCGGCCGAATTCCAAAGTCTAGGTCCGGCGTCGGTGATCGTCGCTTCTTCCCTGACATCAGTGCGACAGGGGTATAAAGGAACCAGCCGACGCCATTTTCTTCAGTCTTTCTTGCCGCACGGTGCATAAGGATTCCCATTCCCTCTGTATACCTTGTTTAGGCTCAGACCACGACGTCTCGGTCTGTCGCTTTTGTGCTACATTCAACAAACGCACCATTAAGCATCAGGCGGAGTTCGCCCAGCATTATTTTGGAAAAACATTTAACTATATTATGTCGTCGGATACTCTGACTCCAGTTTTGTCTAAAAAACACAAAGATAAGGACCGACACACGAGGTCCGCGGCCTCTACCGACACCACGCCAAAGCCGACTACACGTGGTCCGGTTCTCAGCGAGGCGCCTACGCAGCCCCTGACTACCGACGACACTTCTTTGGTGGTGCCTCTTGTGCCCGAGGTCGCAGGCTCCTCGGCCCACACCCCGACTACAGATACCGAAGCCACTCTTGGCGTTGAACCTCAAAATGTGGACAGGTCTACCTCCACTCAAGGTGTCTTCAGACCTTCCTCTTCTTTCTCCATCAAGGCTTTCACTAAGTCTAAAGCAGCCATGCACTCTAAGAGACAAGCTACACAGGGCCCATCTCCAGGCCCCATGCCTAAAAAACAGATGCTTAAAATGGCTGAGGATTTAATTACTCTTATCAGGGGTTCTCAACCCCCACCGGACAAAAGGCCCAGAGTGGAGGAAGAATCCCCCTCCTCTGATCAGGGCTCCATTATTTCAGAGCACTCTGATGATCAGGAACATTCTTACTCCCCTTTTGAAGACTCTGATGCGGAGGAGTCCATTCCTTCTGTATCCCCCCCAGAGGATTACTCATTTGGGGAAACTTTGCATACCTTAAGGGAGCACTTCCACTGGGAAGGCCAAGATTATTCAGATTCCAAGAAAAGGCTTAGGGAATTTCTTTTACTACCTCAGCACAGGCCTCTGGCTATACCTCCTGTCTTGGACATCCTAGATGATGTTTATTCCGAGGCCTGCCTTAACCCGGACTCTCTGCCTCCAGCCCCAGTTAAGCCTGACAGGTACTACAGGGTTCCTGACTCGCACCAATTTCTATACAAAAGCCATGCTGCTGACCCAGAAACCATCTCACAGGGCCCCAAGGGAATTAAGGCCTCCACTGCTAAAAATCCATTACCTTCTGAGAGAGATTCCAGATCCTTAGAAAGGTGGGGAAAAAAACGTATATACCTCGGCTACCTTAACCATGAGGGCCTTAAACTGTCAGTTCCATATGCTAAAATACCAACAGTTTTTGTTATCACAATTGAAAAGTAAAATGTCACAACCTGAACAACCAGACTTGAAGGAGTTGCAGGATTTGATGCATAGTGCAGAACAAGTGGGTAAGCATACCTTACAATGTGGTTTTGATGCTCTAGAGGCCTCATGTAGAGCTGCTGTTACAGGATCGGTCATACGTAGACATGCCTGGCTCAAGGAACAAACCTTGCCTGATCATGTCAAAGCTAAATTACTAGATGCCCCTCTTCAAAAGGATGTATTATTTGGTGCTAATGCTGAGGAGGTATTAAGGAAAATGGAGGAAAAGGCTAAATCAATGCAAACTGTCAAAGATTTTCTACAGGTACAACCCCCACGTTTCAGTAGAAATTGGCCTTCCAAAAATTGGTCCTTTTCAGCCATGGACAGACCCCAAAGAAGCAGATACAGGCCCGAGGGGCAGAGGACAATCCCAAGGATCGTTTAGAGGCAGACAATGGCAAGCTCCTACACAAAGAGGTGATGAGGATAACTCGCAATCATTCAGAAAGCAAGCCCAATGACTTTCCCCTTTGCATGCCAAGCAAGACTCAAATGGCAGCCCCCTTAGGAGGAAAGCTGGCATTATTTTCAAAAATTGGCATATTGTCACAAAGACAAATGGATCCTGGACATTATAAACAGAGGCTACAGATTCCATTTTCACACCCTTCCAAAAATGAGAGGCATGCCAAACCTGCCACACAATCAAAGGGCAGAGGCACAAAGGCAAATTACAGATCTCATAGACATGAAAGCTATTGAAGAGGTACCTACGCACGAACAAGGTCAAGGTTTTTATTCCAGGCTATTCCTGGTACCAAGGAAGGGAAAAGATTGGAGACCTATTTTGGACCTATCCATCCTAAACACATTTTTACTCGTACCAAAATTCAAGATGCTCACTCTACAGCAACTTCTTCCCATGCTGGGCAAGGAGTCTTGGCTGGTAACATTGGACCTCAAGGAGGCATACCTGCATGTCCCAATCAGACAAAATTGCAGAAGATACCTCAGATTTCTTGCAGGTTCAACCCATTATCAATTCTCTGCATTGCCCTTTGTTAATCAGGCCGACTGAGGGCTACTACAAGCAGATAACTCAAAAGTGATGACTACAACAGCGAATACACTCTTAACATCAACATTTATGGTAAGTGTGCACAACTGTACTTTCTTTTACCATGTTGTAAGGAGTAATACTGTCTTCAAAATGAGATATCACATGCCACAATTACATGCTCTATAGCAGTTATTTACAAAAATATTTAAAAAATCATACTTGCTGCTATCCCAACTAAATAAACTGAGTGGAATTTACAACAACAGTCCTGTCAAGTATGTACAAGCACCAAAATGCAACATTACCCACAATGCCCCCTTGAGTAGTATGTCCGAGTATATACAAGCACCAAAATATGAAGCATTGCTTGGGGTTCCTACCAATCAGTGATAGCATGCTCAAACCAGCATCAACTTGGACAGAAATCAATACTATACTCAATTTCTTCTATTCTATTATTCATGCAACCATTGTTTGTTTTTTTTGCAGACAGATGTGGACAATTTGCAGACAGATGTGGACAATCATAAGAACAGAAGTCTATGCATGTTGGGCATTTCACTTCTAAATTAAGCAGAAAATAACAAACAATCTAATACATTAAAAATATATATACACATGAAAAGATTCACCTATTCTGTCCTCTAAAAATAATATACGCACCGCTCAGGTACATAAGGTCAATAAACCAGTGTAACCTCGCATTTGGATTGTACTTCCCAATTACTTATTTCATCTCATATGAAGGGTTTCCCTCCATTTGTGCGTATGTTTCCAACCTCAGCAATACAGGACTAAACTGATAAGATCATCTTTTTCCTTAACAAGGAAATTTAGCCAGGGCATTTGAAATAAATGTATCCTGTACTCTATTTGATAGAATCAATTATACCAACTATACATGACCTAGATGACACTCGGAGCTTTCAAAAGCTGGCTACTTGTTCTAAGTTTGACAAGTGACTAAAAGTACAGCCTAGAAATGCAACAATGTGAATGAATACTCTTAGCACATAAAATACTTGAATGCCGTGTACATTGTAAAAATAATTCAGGTAAATGTTGCAGGTTCAAATGCAAAGAGAAAACAGTAAAAACACAAGTAAATGGCACAGTCTACTAAACAGGTTTATAACTAAGCACAATGCATAGCCCACTAATTGGATAGTATATTGTGAATGACGGCAATCTGGTACCTTTTTTTTTTTTTACTCCAGCCAGTAACTTAGACTAGCATTCCCCCCTGTACCTTGCATCAGACGTTTATGTAGTGGATACTGCAAATCTCTCTGAACCTAGGAGCACCAGTCTGAGTGGAGTCGTGGTCCCAAATTCTCATAATAGACTCTTCAGATTCTGCATGGGAAACTCGTGTGGGGGAATGGAAGAGAAACGTCAGAAAATGGTGTATAAGTATCAAATAGATGATGGCAATCATTCTGGCAATCTGAACATTTAAACAAATTTGGCAACAGAAATCCCTGTCAGTCCTGAAAAGACAATATCTGTAATGTGGTACATAACAAGAAGAGGGAACTCCCTTCTATCTCCTGTGATGACTGTCTATGCAGGTATGAGAACTGGCCCAAGAGACAGAGCGGGCAGCCTGGACATAGTACTTTCCTTCTCAAAACAACAGATGGGCACACTATCTGAGCTGTAAAATACCTAGACCCCAAGTAATGGATGGTAAAGAGGGAAGTGATCTTCGTGTTTCACTGTTGCAGTCATCACACTTGGATTGTAGCATTGGTGGTATAGTGGTGAGCATGGCTGCCTTCCAAGCAGTTGACCCGGGTTTGATTCCTGGCTAGTGCAAGAAGTCTGTACATTTAAACTGATGGTATCAAAATGCTCACTCTACAGCAGCTTCTCCCTATGCTGTCCAAAGATGCCTGGTTAGCCACCCTAGACCTAAAGGAAGCCTTTCTACACATCCCTATCAGGGACTCATGCAGGAAATGTTTACGTTTCAGGGCAGGATCTACGCATTATCAGTTCTCTGCACTTCCTTTGGCTTAACCACTGCTCCCAGAGTTTTCACAAAATGCCTGGCTCCAGCCATTGCCTACTGCAGACAGAGAAAGATGCAAATATACCCTTATTTGGATGATTGCCTGATTCAGGCAGACAGTCAGGAAAAGCTGTTGCAGCACCTGACATTTATAAAGGGCCTTCTAACCTCCCAGGGGTAGATTATCAACGAAAAGAAATCAAAACTAGTCCCCAGTCAAAAAATTGTATTCCTGGGTGCAAGCTTGGACATTGCATCCCAGATGGCATTTCTTACTCCATAAAAACAAGCCTATCTGACAGGCTCAAATGGCCACCAGAACCCAGCTATCCACAAGGAAAATCCTGCAGGCTCTAGGGTTCATGGCCTCCTTCATTCTACTACTTCCATATGCCAGACTGCATATGAGGAGACTTCAGTGGTACTTAAGTCTTTTGTGCCAACATTCTCAGGACCTGGAAACTGTCATACCTATCATACCTTGTCTCAGGACATAGTTTCTTTGGTGGGCAGCAGCATGCAACCACAATAAAGGGACTTCCCTTTACACAACCCCATGCCGCCCAGACCCTAATAACAGATGCATCAGACTATGCCTGGGGTGCACATCTGGATGGCAGGTGCATTCAGGGCCACTGGAGCCCAAATCAAATTCATCTGCACAGCAACCAAAAAGAGATGCTAGCTGTTGCATGCTCTGACAGCTTTCAGATCCCTACTCCTACCAGGGCCCCTTCGAATAAAAACCGACAACACCACAGTGATGTGGTACATTAACAAACGGGGGGGGGCCCACTCTGCAGGCTAACCATGACCCTGTGGAACAGTTTTGGCTATGCATATTCACCTGCAAGCTCAATTCCTGCCAGGCAAACAAAACTCTCTGGCAGATGACTTAAGCAGAAATCTCCTGGACCCACGAGTGGCAATTAGACCTCAACACCTTCATCTTTCTAACCCAGAAATGGGGTACCCGAGGGTGGACCTATTTGCCTCCCCCTACAATCACCAGCTCAGCAAATTCTGCTCCAGGGTACCTCACAGCAAGGCCTGGAAAGTGGATGCCCTATCCTTCCATTGGGTAAACCTCTCAATCTATGCATTTTCCCCTCTGCCTCTTACAAGAGTACTACTCAAGATCAGGCAGGAAAGACCAAGGGCAATCCCGATTGCCCCAGACTGGCCGCCCCAAAATTGGTACCCACTACTGCGCAGTTTGTCACTGGTGCCACCATGGCACCTACCCCCAGATCCAAACCCTCCTCACTCAGCAGGAGTGACGGATCTTGCATCCGCAACTGCAGACCCTGAATCTTGCAGCCTGGCTTACTCCTTGAATTCTCTTCCAGTGGCCAGCCTAAGCAAGCAGGTGCTGGATGTCATTCGTGAAGCCAGAAGTCCCAGTACAAAAGGAAATCCTATGCTGTTAAGTGGAAAAGGTATTGTTCCTGGATTCACTGTAAAGGAGCGGATACAGCACAACCCTCCTTACCTCTCATCCTGTATTACCTAGCAGACCTACTCCACAGAGGCCTATCCTTTTCTTCCATTAAGATCCTTACATCTGCCATCTCTGCTCATTACAGCATTGAGCCACCTCTCTTCACTCACCCCTGTCATCAAACAGTTCTTGAAGAGGGGCTAATAACTTAAGGCCGCCAAGAAGAGCCCCCACTCCTGCTTGGGACCTTAACTTTGTGCTGGAAAAGCTCACACTACCCCCCCTCCCCCACCTTTGAGCGTCAGCAGAGTTAAAATTCCTCTCTTGGAAAACAGCCTTGCTTTTGGCCATCACTTCAGCTAGAAGAGTGTCTGAGCTACAAGCACTTATGGTTGTGGAACCCTTCATTATTTTTCATGCTGACAGGGTCTCCCTCAGGACTAACCCTACTTTTATGCCTAAAGTGGTGTCCAGTGTGGCTCTCAACCAATCTATCCATTTGCCCACCTTTTTCCCTAATCCTCAAAATAAGGGGGGAAAGGATCCTGCACTCTTTATTTGTGCACAGACAGCTCAGATTCTACCTTGATATTGGACTAAGCCCTTCAGGAAATCTGACCAGTTACTAGTCAGCTTTGCACCAGGGGCAGAGGGCAAGGCGATATCAAAACAAACCATCTCCAAATGGATAGCACACTGTATCCATTTCTGTTACAAACACCATGGGAAACCACCCCCTCGGGGTCAGAACGCATTCCACTAGGGCACCTTCAACCTCTACAGCCTTTCTGAGGGGAGTCCCTACCAGAGACATTCTGGAAGCTGCTACTTGGAGTTCTGTTCAGACCTTCACCACGCATTACCACCTGCCTATCTTTTCCAAATCCAAGGCGGGTTTTACAACAGCAGTCCTGCAGGGCATACTAGCCAGCCCCAACTCTTCTTGACTGCCTCCACCCATTCTTCAGCTTTGGGACTCAACCCAAGTGTGTGACTGCAACAGTGAAATCCGAAGAACATAGTACAGTTGCATACACTTACCATAAATGTAGATGTTAGAGTGTATTCACTGTTGCAGTCCTGGTTCCTCACCCACCAGCCCCCTCTCTCTCTCCTTCTCTGTTTCTCTTACTCACCCCTTACAGGGCTATTGGTATTTACTTTTTACTGGTGGTGTTTTTTTCATCCGTAACTTGGCTCCCAATCTGGGGACTCCTGACATTTGGGGCAAGAAAAACTGATGTAATGGCATCGGCTGCCTGTTTTTATACACCTGATGTCAATCCTGAAGCAACAGCAACCGACGCAGAAATACTAAGTCTCTGGTATTTGGGCCGTCTGAGGGCTACCTGCTGGCAGATAACCCAAGTGTGATGACTGCAACAGTGAGTACACTCTACCATCTACATTTATGGTAAGTGTACACAACTGTACTTTCTTCAATCTAGTCCACATGAGTTGGAAAGCAAAACTTATACAGGCATATCTCTTTACGTCTTAGTCCTGAAAAATAGCGTGTTGGATAAATAAACGATAGATAAAAAAAGCAGCTATACCAAGACGCTCGCTGCCACCTCTCACAGCACAGTTCAGCTAAAAGAAATGGAGCCCTTTTTGTAAAATCCTGCAAATTTATTGAACCAAAGTTGAGCGCTTTCTCTCGCCGAATGCGAGCTTCCTCAGAACAAGTTGTTCATAGTATAACAAAGTTAATATACTAAAAATGGCGCCAAATCAAAACATTTCATCAATTATCCAATTACTGTGTTTAAGCACATACTACTTATCCACATTACATAAAAAACACTGTTCATAAAAATCAGATGTAGACACATTTTAGATTATGGCACAGATCACTTTTTTAAGTTTGGAATTTTAGAAATGGTAAGGAATAATCCCAGGGGAGGAAATTCTAAAAACTATCTGGCATATAGAGAATTATGGTGGCAAATTTATACAGATGCCACCACATACCCAGGGATTAATGATTTTTTGTCTATCAAACCACTTCTTCTTTTAGAATAATATGTTTCAAGTATTTTTTACATTACAGATTCATATAAATGAATTGTGATTTTTATGAATAGTGTTATTTATGTAATGTGGATTAGTAGTATTTGCTTATACACAGTAATTGGATAATTGATGAAATGTTATGTTTTGGCGCCACTTTTAGTATATAAACTCTGTCATATTATGAATAATTTGTTCTGAGGAAGCTCGCATTCGGCGAGAGAAAGCGCTCAACTTTGGTTCAATAAATTTGCAGGATTTTACAAAAAGGGCTCCGTTTTTTTTAGCTGAACTGTGCTGTGAGAGGTGGCAGCGAGCGTCTTGGTATAGCTGCTTTCTTTACGTCTTAGTGCAAAAATTCTGGACAGTGCCAAGGGTATTGAGGGGGAAGGGGAACAAAGGCCCAAAATCAATGATGGATTTTAAACATTGCTCTTATAAAATTGGAAAGTTTCTAGAATAACAAATTTTGCTTTAGCATGCATCTTCTAAACTAAATGAAGTCTGAAACACAAACATCCTCATTATTTTGTGGCGGCCAGCTCCTGAGAATTTTGAATCGAATTTCAGCCCTAAGTCTTCTTTAAAGCTAAGTACCCCGTTGGGGAAACTTTTCTTGCCTCAGACCGATGTCAGACAAAGTTAATAATTGTATTTCTTGTGGGAAGCAAATACCTCATAAGGATTTTCATTCTTATTGTATTCCTTGCCTAGACCAAGACCACGACGTCGCTGGTTGTCGGTTTTGTGCTAGGTTCAACAAACGTACAATCAAGCGTCGGGCAGATTTCGCCCGACATTATTTTGGCAGAAAATTTAACTATAGCATGTCGTCGGATCAACCGACATCAGCAATGATTAAAAAACGCAAGGATAAGGACAGGCAGCCAAGGCCAAGACCAGATACTGAGGCCTCAGCAAGGCCTGCCGCCGGTTCTCTGGTTTTCAGCGAGGCACCTACGCAGCCCCTGACTATCGCTGATGTAGAAATTCCGAAGGCCTCCCAGACCGACTCAGCTAGGCCTCAGGAGCCGGTTCCATCTCTCCCCATGGACGCCAACCCTGACTGTGATCCGGAGAATTCGGACAGGCCTTCGGTTTCTGAAGGTGTCTTCAAACCGACAACTATCTCTATTAAGTCTTATGCTAAACTTAAAACCCCCTTAAAAGTTAGGAAACCGGGTCCACAGATACCCCCCCCACAGGCCCCTATGCCTAAAAAACAGATGCTTAAGATGGCTGAGGATTTAATTACCCTTATCAGGGGTTCCCAACCCCCTCCTGACAAAAGACCTAGACTGGAGGAAGATTATCCTTCCTCTGACCAAGCATCCATTTCCTCAGCTAACTCTGAGGACCAGGATTACTCCTTCCCTCCTTATGAAGACTCAGATGCTGAAGAGTCCATTCCCTCTGTCTCCCCCCCCTGACGATTACTCTTTTGGGGAAACTTTACACACCATGAGGGAACACTTCCACTGGGAAGGCCAGGATTACTCTGACTCTAAGAAAAGACTCTGTGAGTTTCTTCTTCTTCCACAGCATAGACCCCTTGCAATTCCTCCGGTTTTAGACATTTTGGATGTTTACACCGAATCTAGTCTAAACACAGATTCCTTACCTCCTGCACCAGCTAAACCAGACAGATACTACAGAGTTCCTGATACTCGTACGTTTCTATATAAAAGCCCTGTTGCAGACCCCAAAACCATTTCCCAGGGCCCCAAAGGGGTTAAGGCCTCTACTGCTAAGAATCCACTACCTTCTGCAAGAGATTCCAGAGCATTAGAAAGATGGGGGAAGAAAGTGTATATGTCTGCCACTTTGGCCATGAGGGCCTTAAACTGCCAATTCCACATGCTAAAATACCAGCAGTACTTGATTGCACAGTTAAAGCAGAAAATGATCCCTCAGACAGATCAACCTGATTTCAGAGATGCAGGATTTGCTGCATGCAGCAGAACAGGTGGGAAAGCATACCTTACAAGTGTGGTTTTGATTCATTGGAAGCCTCATATAGAGCAGCTGTCACAGGGTCTGTAATACGTAGACATGCTTGGCTAAAAAGAGCAAGCCTTACCAGAACATGTCAAAGCTAAGTTACTGGATGCTCCATTGCAGAAAGATGTGTTATTTGGTATCAAAGCAGAGGAAGTTTTAAAGAAAATGGAAGAAAAGGCAAAATCTATGCAGACAGTTAAAGATTTTTTACAGGTACAACCTCCTCGTTTCAGCAGAAACTGGCCATCAAAAAACTGGTCCGTTCCTGCATCAGACAGACCCCAAAGGGGTAGGTACAGACGCCCAAGGGGCAGAGGCCAGCCACAAGGTTCTTTCAGGCCTAGACAGTGGCATACAACAACTCAGAGGTGGAGACAAAAGATCTCAACCCTTCAGGAAACAAACACAATGACTTCCCCCTTCGCCTGCCAAGCAAAATTGCTCTGGCAGCTCCTTTGGGAGGAAAACTGGCTCTATTTCCACAAAATTGGTGCATCATAACAAAAGACAAATGGGTTCTGGATATTATTACTGGAGGCTACAGATTTCATTTTCACACTGTACCACAGATGAGAGGCATGCCAAATCTGCCTCCAAACCAATGGACAGAAGCGCAAACACAAATTTCAGCTCTCATGGATATGAAAGCAATTCAAAAGGTACCTACAAAGGAGCAAGGTCAAGGTTTTTACTCAAGACTATTTCTAGTACCAAGAAAGGACAAAGCCTGGAGACCCATTTTAGACCTCTCAATTCTAAACACATACCTGGAGGTACCCAAATTCAAAATGCTCACACTACAGCAGCTTCTTCCTGGTAGTGTGGCTGGTAACGTTGGACCTCAAAGAGGCAAGTCCCTGTCAGACAAGATTGCAGAAGATACCTCAGATTTTTGGCAGGTACAACGCATTATCAATTCTCTGCATTGCCCTTTGGCTTATCTACTGCGCCCAGAGTATTTACGAAATGCCTGGCATCAGTAATTGCATACTGCAGACAACAAGGAATACAAATTTATCCATATCTGGACGACTGCCTGATCCAAGTGGACAGCAAGGACATTCTGTTACAGCATCTGGCATTTGTAACAAAGCTGTTCAGTTGCCAAGAGTACACAGTAAACAAACAGAAGTCAAAGCTAATACCCTCACAACAGATAATATTCCTGGGTGCCAGCTTAAATACAACGGCCCAGATGGCTTATCTCGCGCCAGACAAACAAAAGCAATTGACTCAATACTTCCAAAAGATGGCAACTTTTACCCAGCTCACTGCAAGGAAAATCCTGCAGGCATTGGGGTTCATGGCATCCTGCATTCAACTAATCCCATATGCAAAGCTCCATATGAGGAAATTACAATGGTACCTGAAAAGTGTATGGACTCAACACAGGCACAGCCTTGAAACAAGTATACCTCTCATTCCCAGCCTTCAAAAAGAGTTCCTATGGTGGGCTCAAGCATGTCAAATAAACAAGGGTCTTCCTTTTGTCCTACCTCCAGCAAACCAAACTATGACAACAGATTCTTCAGACTACGCCTGGGGAGCACACATGGCAGGACATTGCATACAGGGCAAATGGTCTGCAAAACAAATGCATCTACACATCAACCAAAAGGAGATGCTAGCTGTGCAAAATGCACTGACAGCCTTCAAAGACCTCTTGCATCCAGGACAACTACTAATAAGGACAGACAACACCACAGTTATGTGGTACATAAACAAACAGGGAGGAACACACTCTTACCCTTTATGCAGACAGGCAATGACCTTGTGGAACACAGCATTGACTTACCAAGTGCAACTGCAAGCACAATTCCTGCCAGGAAAGGAAAACATATTGGCAGACGAATTAAGCAGAAATATGGCAGATCCTCACGAGTGGAGACTACACCCACAAGTATTTTCAGTAACTCAAAGGTGGGGACGCCCAGACATAGATCTATTTGCCTCCCCCAACAATTGCCAACTACAGAAATTTTGCACAAGGACTTGTCATTCTCTAGCCTGGAAAGTGGACGCCCTATCATTCAGTTGGACAGCATTGACAGTCTATGCCTTCCCACCACTGCCTCTATTGACCAAGGTATTACTGAAAGTCAGATCAGAGAGACCACCAATGATCCTCATTGCTCCGGACTGGCCGCGTCAGCACTGGTACCCATTACTAAGGAACTTGACTCACAGCCCTCCATGGATCTTACCTCAATTCCCACTTCTGTTGACTCAGCAAAACTCTCAGATCCTTCACAGTCAGCTCAGGGCTTTAAATTTAGCTGCATGGAGAATACCTTGAATTATCAATCAACACTTCTCTCAAAGGACGTCCTGAATGTCATTTTGGAGGCCAGGAGGCCCAGCACCAGAAAAACTTACTCAGAAAAATAGAAAAGATTTTGTGCATAGAACCAGGCTAAAGGCCAAAATCCGTGGATACCAAGCATTCCTCAAATACTGCAATACTTAACTGAGAATGCTATACACAGGCCTTTCTTTCTCATCCATTAAGATCCATGCTTCAGCCATTTCAGCTCAATATAATACAGATCCTCCCATATTCTCTCACCCTTTACTAAGGCAGTTTCTCAGAGGGGCTAAAAATGTAAGACGCCCTTGGAAACCCCCAACACCAGCTTGGGACCTCAACTTTGTTTTAGAAAAATTAACACTGCCTCCTTTCGAACCAGCCTTCTCAGAAGAACTACAATACTTGTCATGGAAAACAGCTCTGTTGCTGGCTGTCACCTCAGCACGCAGGGTCTCAGAACTACAGGCACTTATGGCAGTGGAACCTTTCATCATTTTCCATCAGGACAGAGTCTCTTTACGAACTAACCCTACCTTTATGCCAAAGGTAGTATCCACTGTGGCTTTGAATCAGACCATTCATTTACCCACCTTTTATCCAAACCCCCAGAATAAAGGAGAAAGACTCCTTCACTCTTGTGACATTCACAGACAGCTGCGTTACTATTTAGATAAGACAAAGACCTTCAGAAAAACTGACCAACTGTTTGTATCCTATGCTGCAGGTTCACAAGGAAAGGCTATTTCAAAACAGACCATCTCCAAATGGATAGCACATTGTATCCGCTTTTGCTACTCACACCATGGGAAAGCAGTGCCTGTTAATATTAGGTCCCATTCTACCAGGGCTACAGCAACCTCAGCAGCCTTTCTCAGGGGGGTTCCAACCAAGGACCTTCTGGAGGCAGCTACTTGGAGTTCAGTGCACACCTTTACCAAGCACTACCACCTTCCATTATACTCAAAAACCAGAGCTGGCTTTGCCACTGCAGTTTTGCAGGGCATCTTAGCTTCGCCTAACCCAGTTTAGTACCAGCCACCCATCCATAGCTTTGGGATTCAACCCAAGTGTAATGACTGCAGCAGTATAACACGATGAACATAGTACAGTTTTGTACCTACCATAAATGTAGATGTTCGAGTGTATATACTGCTGCAGTCCAGGTTACCCTCCCACCATCCCCTCTCCATACCAGGGTGTTAGTTATAACTCCATGTACATCAATCAATTGGATGCTTGTCTCTATGGTGTATTTGCTAACAGCTAGTACTTTTGTTTATCTACTAAGGTATTTTTGCATAGTTATTTGTATTGCCTTCCTAGTTGGGGGCACCTGACATCTGGGGCAAGAAAAACTGAAGAAAATAGCGTCAGCTGCCTCTTTTATATCCCTGTCGCACTGAAGTCAGGGAAGAAGCGACGACAGCCGACGCCAGACCAAGACTTTGGGCAGATAACCCAAGTGTGATGACTGCAGCAGTATATACACTCTAACATCTACATTTATGGTAGGTACAAAACTGTACTTTCTGAGATGCCTCTCGCAGAGTCGCAGATGGTCTGATTGGCTACATAAATTCACACAAAGGGACAGCCTCAAGCTACGCACAAACTGCATTCTTCTACTGGTAACTAATATTGCTGCAGTTAACAGTGCTAAAAAGCTTTTAGCATTGGAGGTAACTTGTCAAAAAACTCCCCCATAAAAAAATGAACAGCAGTAGTTATGATAAAATGTTGTTTCAACAGGGTTTATTAAAAAAGGCTAACGGTGGGAAATCCATTTAAAAGAAACTTTATAAAACAGGGGGACAGCTGCTATTAAATTATTCTTTTCTGTGATGCCCTGGTAGCTGGTCTATGCATGTTTTGGACCACATCTGTCCCACTGATCACTCGCTCTCATACACACAGACACAGATGGTCTCCTTCACCCATTCACACATTGCCTAATTTCATTCACTTGCACCCGCAGAAACATACACACACACTTTTAGTTTGCCATGACTTTTATTTTACACTCGCTAAATAGCAGCTTCGTGACTGTAAAGTAACTGTTCCATCTGTCACACTGATCACTCGCTCTCATACACACAGTCTCCTCTTCTTTCTCACACTCACACTCACACTCACACACTCACACACACACACTCACACTCACACACACACACACACACACTCACACACACACACTCACACACACACTCACACACACACACACACACACACACACACACTCTCACACACACACACACTCACACACACACACACTCACACACACTCACACACACACACACACACACACTCACACTCACACACACACACTCACACACACACACACACACTCACACACACACACTCACACACACACACACACACACACACACACACACACACACACACACACACACACACACTCTCACACACACTCTCACACACTCTCTCACACACACTCTCTCACACACACTCTCACACACACTCTCTCACTCACTCTCACACACTCACACACACTCACACTCACTCACTCACACTCACACACTCACACACTCACTCACACTCACACACATACATTCTACTTTCATGCATGCATTCACTCACACAAGCAGACAGACATGCAAACACACACAGCAAAAGTCACTCCTACTAGCTACGGCTATAACTACGGAATATGCAGACTTCAACACAGTATAGGTGGGTAAGGCTTTGGAATCTCAAGCATTTCAACCTTCAGACCTTAACAGGTGATGCAACACACGATACAGGGGTCCTGCAAAACTTGTACAGTACTATACCTTGAGATAAAAACATACTTGGTGAAGTCTGTTGCGATAAGATATCCATTGTAGCTGATTTAGTTTCAGTGTGACCGTACTCTCCTGTACAGTTATCAAATCAGGACAGAATTAAAATCGAGGGATCCAGTAGCAAAGCAGGTAATTTCTGCAAATGTGTGTGTGTGTGGGGGGGGGAATAGCTGCTGCTGGACCCTCAATTTATTGGGGCAGGACAGTAGACTCTTACAACTGGGGGTGGAGGTGTTATGCAAAATCCAACTGGCTGCCACCATTTGATGAGGAAACGCAGACGGAACTGGGTTTGCTGTAATCGATGAGAAAAGAGAGGGAGCATTCAAAGCCAATTTTATCAAAAAAGTCCAATAGGACCATCGGGCAACTCCACTACAAAGCCAAAGTTGAGAAGGTAACTGACAACGTTCAGTTACTTTTTCAACTTATTTTTTAGCAATAGCTTGAAATTACGGGCTCTAAACGTACTTGCACTGCAAGAAGGCACTCTGGGTTAACATTATGGAATTCCTGTTGTCTCATAGCGTGCTTGGATTTAAGCACAGAGGCGCTATGGGATGGTACTCGGGGTTAATGATTTAAAATGGTGGAAGACTTTATCATGCTGATCAGAGGAAGCCAAGCTACCCCTTCCAAAAGGAAAAGAGATCTGTCCCCAGTAGTTTTATCTGAACAGGAGTCTGATGCATCTGAATGTGAAGACATGCAACCCCTCTGCTTATGAGGATTCTGATGCAGAGGAATCCATTCCTTCAGCCTCTCCTTTGGGGAAACCCTTCATACCTTAAGGGAGCATTTCCAATGGGAATGTCAGGACTACCCTTAGTCTAAAAAGAGACTCGGAGAATTCATAGATCTTCCACAGCACAGACCCTGGCCATTCTCCCAATCCAGGATGTTTGTGGACGACGTTTTCCTGGAATCCAGTTTGACTCATGACACCCTCCCTCCTGCCCCCACCAAAAAGCCTGACTGGTATTAGAGTCCCTGACTCACACAAATGTATTTTCAAAAATCCTACTGCTGACCCTGAGGTAATTTCTCAAGGGCCTAAAGGAATTAAAGCAACCTCTGCTAAGAATCCCACCTCCTCAGATAGGGATTCCCAAGCACTAGACAGATGGGGTAAAAAAGTATACACCTCTGCTACTCTTGCTGTCAGTTGCATATGCTAAAATTTCAGTAACATACCATGGAACTCCTCAAACAAAAAGTGTCTTTTCCTGCTTGTGCAGAATCTAGAGTTACAAGAGTTAAGGTATTCTGCAAGTCAAGTAACTAAGCACACCTTAGACTGTGGTTTTGTCACCCTAGAAGCTTCTTGCAGGGCAGCAGTCACCGGTTCTGTCCTTAGAAGGCATGCTTGGCTTAAGGAACAGTCCTTACCAGACCATGTCAAATCTAAATTATTGGATGCACCCTTGCACAAAGACAACTTATTTGGTGCCAAGGCAGAAGAGGTCTTAAAAAAGATGGAAGAAAAAGCTAAATCTATGCAGACAGTTAAGTATTTCCTACAGGTCCAGCCACCCAGGTTCAACAGGTCTTGCCCCTCCAAGCACTGGTCCTTTCCTACCCCCACCAGCAGTTTAGCCCCGATGCCGGGGAAGCAGACCCCCCAGACAGCAGCCACTGGGAATGCAGAGATCAAAGCAGTGGAGTTCCTCCACTTCAAAACCAGGGAGTTTTAAACCACCGCCTCATGGTAAGAACTCACAATGACTCTCCTTGCCCACCTACACTTGCCCCTAGGAGGAAAACTCTCCTTCCACACAAGTACCTGGGCCACCATTACCAACTATCGCTGGGTCCTCAACATAGTGTCCCTGAGATACAAACTTTCGTTCCACACACTTCCAACCCCAAAATGGTTCCCAGCTTTACCACCAAACCAGTGGGCAGAGACGAAAAAGGAAGTCCTTTCCCCCCCTCTCTCTGAGGGCAATAGAGCACGTTCCAGCAGAACAGATAGGCCAAGATTTTTACCGCAGACTTTTTCTGATACCCAGAAAAGAGGGCACCTGATATCCTATCCTCAATCTATCAATTCTAAACACATTCCTGGTGATACCAAAATTCAAAATACTCACCCTCCAGCAACTCCTACCCATGCTTACCAAGAGTGCTTGGTTAGCCACGCTAGACCTAAAAGAGGCCTACCTCCATATTCCTATCAGGGAATCAGGCAGGAAATATCTACGTTTCAGGGCAGGATCTGTGCATTTTCAGTTCTCTGCGCTTCCCATTTGGCTTATCTACTGCTCCCAGAGTTTTCACAAAATGTCTAGCTCCGGCCCTTGCTTTTTGCAGACAAAGGAATATCCAGATTTACCCATACTTAGACAACTGCCTAATTCAGGCAGACAGTCAGTAAAAGCTGATCAAGCACCTGGCCTTTGTAAAGTCAATACTGACCTCCCTAGGGTACACTATCAACGAAAAGAAATCCAAACTAGTACCCACCCAAAGGATTATATTCCTGGGAGCAAGCCTGGACGCAGCCTCCCAGATGGCATTCCTTACACCAGAAAAGCAAACATACCTGACAGCCTACTTCTCTCAATAGACCCCAGTTATCTGCAAGGAAAATCCTGTAAGTTCTGGCGTTCATGGCATCTTGCATTCTTTTCATTCCATATGCCAGACTGCATATGAGGAAACTACAGTGGTACCTAAAAAGCCTTTGGTGTCAACACGTTCAAGACCTGGAAACTCTTGTATCAATGATACCATGCCTAAGGAAAGACTTTCTTTGGTGGGCAGCAGCATGCTGCCACAACAAGGGACTACCTTTCTCACCAGCCCTCGCAGCCCAGACCCTCACCACAGACTGACTATTCCTGGGGTGCACAGCTGGACGGCAGGTGCATACAGGGCCAATGGAGCCCACAGGAAATCCATCTGCACATCAACCAGAAAGAGATGTTAGCTGTCCAGCATGCATTGACAGCTTTCAGGCCCCTTCTCTCCTCAGGGGCTCTCCTAATCAAAACAGACAACAGCACTGTGATGTCATATATCAACAAGCAGGCAGGGACTCACTCCTACCCCTCTATGCAAGTTGGGCATGACCCTTTGGCACACAGCCTCTGCCATGCAACTCCACCTGTTAGCACAATTCCTGCCAGGCTCTCCAAACTCTCTGGCAGACCACTTAAGCAGAAATCTTCTGGACCCGCACGAGTGGCAACTAGACCAAAGAACATTCACCCTGATAACTCAGAAATGGGGCATCCCGAAGGTCGACCTGTTTGCCTCCCACACCAACCATCAGCTCACCATGTTCTGCACCAGTGAGCATCACTGCATGGCTTGAAAAGTGGATGCCCTATCCTTCCTCTGGGTCAATCTCTCGGTCTATGCATTTCCCCCACTACCTCTCATCAACAGAGTACTGCTCAAAGTAAGGGAGGAAAAAACAAAGACCATTCTGATTTCTCCAGACTGGCCTCGCCAGCACTTGTACCCACTGCTGTGCAGCCTTTTCCCACTACCCTCATGCCATCTCCCTCAGACCTCAACCCTCCTGACCCAGAGGGAGTCAGAATTCATGCATCTCCAATTGCAGACCCTCAACCTGGCAGCCTGTATTATTCCCTGACCTCTGATCAATCTGCCAACCTAAGTAAACAGGTTCTAGAATATTAGAAGTGAGGCTAGGCGCCCTAGCACTAGAAAGTCTTATGCTGACAAATGTAAAAGGTTCCTCACCTGTATTCAGGCTAAAGGAGCCGATACGGCACAACCCTCCCTACCTCTCATCCTGGATTACCGAGCTGGCCTGCTACACACTGGTCTCTCCTTTTCTTCTATTAAAATTCATGCCTCTACTATCTCTGCTAATTTCCACACTGAGCACCCCCTTTTCTCACACCCTCTGATCAAACAGTTCCTAAGCGGGGCTAGCAACTTGAGGCCACCCAGAAGAGCACCAGCCCCAGCTTGGGACCTAAACTTTGTGTTGGAAAAGCTCACTCTGCCCCCCTTTGAACCAGCATCTTCAGTAGAGTTAAAATTTCTCTCCTGGAAGACCGCTTTTCTTCTGGTCATCACTTCAGCCAGAAGAATCTTCGAGCTACAACTACTCATGGCTGTAGAGCCCTTCATCTTCCATGCTGACAGGGTGTCCCTCAGGACTAACCCATCTTTCATGCCCAAAGTGGTGTCTAGTGTAGCTCGCAACCAATCTATTCATTTGCCCACCTATTCCCCTAACCCACAAAACAAGGGGGAAAAGGATCCTGCACTCTCTAGATGTGCACAGACAGGTCAGATTCTATCTAGACAGGACTAAATCACTCAGAAAGACTGATCAATTACTTATCAGCTTTGCTGCAGGGGCAGAGGGCAAAGCCATCTCCAAACAATTTCCAAATGCATAGCATACTGCGTCCATTTTTGTTACAAGCAACATGGAAAACCTCCCCCTAAGGGGGTCAGGACTCACTCCACCAGAGCACCCACCACCTCAGCAGCTTTCCTCGGAGGAGTCCCCACCAGGGACATCCTGGAGGCTGCCACCTGGACATCTGTTCACACTTTCACCAAGCATTACCAACCTGCCTATCTTTTCCAAATCCAGGGCAGGCTTTGCTGCTGCAGTCTTCCAGGGCATCCTAGCCAGCCCCTAATCTCCTTGACAGCCTCCACCCTTTTTCTCAGCTTTGGGAATCAACCCAAATGTGATGACTGCAACAGTGAAACACGAAGAACATAGTACAGTTGTGTACACTTACCATAAATGTAAATGTTCGAGTGTATTGACTGTTGCAGTCCTGGTTTCCCTCCCTCCACCCCCCTCTTCTCTCCATCTCTCTCCTTGCTTTCTTTTTGGTTTTTACTCTACTGGTGGGGTTCTTCCACCATTTCCTGGCTCCCACTTGGGGGCTCCTGACAGGGCAAGAAAAACTGTCGTAATGGCGTCGCTGCCTTACTTTATACTACTGACGACCTGATGTCAGTCATGAAGCGACAGCAACCAATGTAGAAATACTAAGCCTCTGGTATTCGGGCTGGCCGAGGGCTACCCTGGCAGGGATAACCCAAATGTGATGACTGCAACAGTGAATAAACTCGAACATATACATTTATGGTAAGTGTACACAACTGTACTTTATCTGTGCTATTGTTCATCACTGTAGGGTCTTGGGTCCAACATTGGATCCAAGCCAGCAACATTCACATAGACGGATCCAAATCTCAAGCTCAGCCCTCTCCCATAATCCTCTGCTGCTCTATAACCCTCAGATCTTTTTTGCCACTATTTAATACAGACGCGATCCTTGGCTCTTGCCTCCAGATAAGTGATTGATTTAAGTTTTTTGGCCTTACTTTAGCTTAGTTTAGTGGGTTTAACTCCTTTTAGGATGTTTTTAGCTTTTTAAATAGTTTTCTCCCCTCCCTTAGTTTTAGCTAGTTTGAATAGTTTGCTGCTGGTCGTTGGGTTTTTGGCACACTTTTCTTAGCTGTTAGGGCTCTTGTAGTTTGTTTTCTGTAGTTGCAGTGTGCTTTTTCCTTTTAGTATGTCTGAAAAGCCCTCTGAGTTTAAAAGCACTCGTCGTGCGGTCAGGAGAGGCCCAATTCACAAGAGGAGTACTTGTATTGTTTATGGACTCTGCACTTGGAGGCTGAATGAGACATTTGTGCCGCATTCAACCCCATGGTATTGGCGGAACGCCGCAATAAACTTCTCTTGAAAGGTATGGCTCAGGGGGGAGACCCTTCATTTGCCATCGTGGTTGCCACTGCCACTAAGGAGGAGCTGGCAGAGCAGAGCTCCACGGTCCATCCCCCGAACAGGGAGTCCCAGATGATAGACCATCAGAGGGAGCATGTGTATGCCTCAGCTACCTTTGGACTGAGGGCGTTTAACTTCTGGGTACACTTTACCTGCCTCCAAAAGGATTTGGTCAAAGAACTCCACTTCCCTTACAGAGCTGTTGCCGGCAGAGGACTTTGAAAGGTATCTCCCAAGCTTTCTATTCTTGATGTCCCTCACCAGTTTCTTGATGAGGCTAATTTCCAATACTGCAGAAGCTACCTCTCGAGGAGCAGTTACCGGCATAGCTATAAGGTGGCATGCTTGGTTACATTTATGCAGGTTTGCGGAACACTTCAAAGTGTCTTTTACCAATGCCCCCTTTGATGGGACCACCTTCTTTGGACCTTCGAGAAGGACACTGTGAACCGCAGTGAGTAGGAAGGGAAGACTTTGTCTGCAGCCGGGATCAGGCTTCCTACTCCTCAGAGGTCCCTTATGCAGTATCCAGTGAGGAACTAGGAAGATGTGGTCCTGGAAGTCCGTCTCCCTTCCAGGATGCTCCTGATGATTCCTCTTCCATATGCAGGGGAGAGGTTTCAGTGGCAGATGCCGCCCTACAGGCGGGGGGGGGGTTGCAAAATCGGGGCTCCAGGGAACCCTTCTCTAAACAGCCCTGTCAGCAGTCCTGAGGGGTTGCCCAGCTGCTCTAACCTGGAGGCAGTCGGGGGCCGCATTTCCCTTCACCCACTAGCCTGGACAAACATTACCTCTGATCAGTGGGTGTTAAACATCGTTTCCAGGGGTTAGTTCATTCCCATTCGGAACTTCCTCCCATATGAAGATACCTTCCCAGCATTCCACCCCGTAAGAGGGTGTTGGCCTTCAAGGAATTTCAACAACTTCTACAAAAAAGAGCCATTCAAGAGGTCCCAACAGGACAAAAAGGATCCGGAACTTGCTCTCGCTTCATTTAAGTGCCAGAAAAGACCTGGGACCTGTGTCCTATTTTGGATCTCAGCAAGCTCAGTCTAGCAGTCAAAAAGTCCAAGTTCCAGATGGTCACTGTTCAGTCCATTCTGCCTTGTCTTATGCGAGGATGACTGGATGTGCTCCATGGATCTCCAGGGCACCTGTTATCATATCAAGATAGACAGGCGTTCCAGGAGACATAATCGCTTCAAGTTAGGAGCCAGTCATTATCAGTTCCCCTTAGGTCTCACCACAGCCCCCGAGGTGTTTACTGAATGTATGGCAGTGGTAGTGGCTCACCTGTGGCTGCAGGGATTTCAGTTCTTTCCGTACCTCGACGATTGGCTACTTACGGCACCCTCGAGGCATCAACTGCCACAAGCAATCCTTTATTATGTTCTTTTCAATCAGTTGAGGAATCAAATCTGGTCCCCACACAACAGTTGGAGTTCATAGGAGTCCAGCTAGACTGTCTCAGATATTGCAGCATTGCCTCTACGCAGAGTTAAGTTGATCCGGGAATAGGTCATGCAAGTCTTAGACCTTTCGCATCCCCCCCGGTTCACTGGATTCTTTGAATCCTAAGATCCATGGCCACGGCCATTCAGCTTGTTCCCCCTAGCAAGGTATCGTATGAGTTTTCAGTGGACCCTGGCAATTCATTGGTCTGTTCTGTCTTATCCCATGTCCTGTCTTATCCCATGTTCATAAAATTGATGCCTGTGTGAGGACGATGCCTTCTTTGATGGCTTCAGTCTCGTGATCTCCTCCTAGGCAGGCCCTTTTCTCTTCCTCCGCTCAAGGCCATGGTGACCACGGACGCTTCCCTGTTGATGTGGATGGGGTGTTTCCAGGGGAGAACTGTCCATGGCATGTAGAGACCAAGTTGCACATAAACGTCCTGGAGATCAGAACAGTTGTACCAACATTGCAAGCCTTTCTGGACTGTCTCCTTCTGGGGACGATTGCAGTTGAGATGGACAACATGGCATTGGTCTGGTATGTCAGCAAGCAGGGGGGAGCACTATCTTACCCAGCGTGCAGAGGCCATGAGAGTGTGGGAATGGGCAATGCCCTCAGGGCGCTTTCTTCTTGCAATGCATTTACTCAGGCAATCCAGTGTGTTGGCCGACAAACTCAGCAGATCCATCTTGAGACCTCACAAGTGGTCCTTCAATCCCATGGTGGCGAAGCAGATTTTTGACCACTGGGGTCAACCATGATGTGACCTTTTTGCCTCCCCAACCAACCACAAATGCAGCATGTACTTTGCCCTAATCCACCCTCCCAGGTAGTCACAGAGGGATGCTGTAGTCCACAATTGGCGTCTGGGTCTCCTTTACGCTTATCCTCCTGTCCCTCTTAATTCCCATGGTTTTGCAGGATGAGCAATGCCTGAGGACATCCCTGATCCTCATTACCCCTTTATGGCCTCATCAGCCGTGGTTCCCTTTTCATCAGGTTTCATCTGAAGTATACTTCCTGGGTACTGGATCATCTTCAGGATCTGATCTCCCATCCTTCGGGGCTTCCTCTTCCAAATCTTCAGAAACTTCGTCTAACTGTATGGTTTCTCCAATTCAGGCTGGCGTCCCCCATCAAGCATATTCTAGCCTCCCAGAAACCTTCCACCAGAAAGGTTTATAGTAGTAAGTGGGAAAGGTTTTCTATCTGGGCTAAGAGCAGGAATCTGGATCCTATTTCTGCTTCTGTTTCAGATATCCTTTTGTTCTTGTCCTCACTTTTCCAAGCGGGAGCATGTTTCTCTTCTATTAAACTTCAGTTCGTGGCAGTTTCTAATTTTCATGAGAACAATGAGCCTATGTTTTCTTCCACGCTTTGCAAAGCATTCCTTAAGGCTGATTTCCTTCCAAGAACACTTATTAAGGATCCCTCGCCTTCTTGGGACTTAACCTTAGTACTGCAATCTCTGCACTGTCTGAATTAGGAGTCCTTTTGAACCTGCTAGTTCATGCAATCTCAAATTCTTGTCATGGAAAACAGCCTTCCTGGGTGCTATAAATTTGGCTAGGAGGGTTTCCGAATTGCAAGCTCTTTTCATTATTCTTCTGTATGTGATCTTTCACAAGGACAGAGCGTCTTTTTAAGACAAATCCCTCTTTCTTGCCCAAGGTTGCTTCTGATTCCAATCTAAACCAATGTATTAATTTGCCAGTGTTCTTTTCTAATTATTCCAACAAAGGAGAATACATTCTACATACTTCGGACGTACACAGGCAATTATGTTTCTATCTACATAGGACCAAAGGGTCTCGCTGGTCAGATCAGCTCTTTGTGGCTTTTTTCCCCTAACAGACGTGGTCTCCCAGTTTCTAAGGTGACTTTGTTTCTAAATGGATCTGTAGCTGAGTTCCACGAAGAATCAGGGCTCATTCTGTGAGTTCCGTGGCTGCTTTCTTACCCAGACTTTCTATTGATGACATTTTGTGCTGCTGCCACGTGGTGTAATACTTTCACATTTATATCTCATTACAAGCTGGATTTGATTTCCGGGAGCAGGGCTTCTTTTGGCTCTACAGTGCTCTGGCATGTCCTTCCTTGAGACCTCCCAGGATAGATGGTAGCTGGGGACTCTGACCCTACGGTGATGAATAATGACATGGATAACATCAGACAGAGTTATGTACCTACCATAACTTGACATCTGTGTTATCCTGTGTCATTATTCATCACATTTGCCTCCTGCCTTCCCCCTTCCTTGTTAGATTTTGGAGGAAATTGGAGATGTTCATCGTGTTACCCTGCTGCAGTCATCACACTTGGGTTATCCTGTTGTCAGGCGGTCCCGCAGTCGGCCGGAATTCCAAAGTCTTGGTCCGGCGTCGGTTGCTGTCGCCTCTTCCCTGACGTCAGTGCGCCAGGGGTATATAGAATGCAACCGACGCCGTTTTCTTCAGTCTTTCTTGCCGTGCGGTGCCCGAAGCAGAAGCAGTTCGCAAGTGCCAGTCGGCCGACTCCTGAGATTTTCGAATTCGAATTTCAGACCGAAGTCTTCTATAAAGCTAAGTACCCCATTGGGGAAACTTTTCTTGCCTCAGACTGATGTCAGAAAAAGTTAACAATCGTATTTCTTTTGGGAAGCAAATACCTCATAAGGATTTTCATTCTTATTGCATACCTTGCCTAGGCCCAGACCACGACGTCACTACTTGTCGGTTTTGTGCTAGGTTTAATAAGCGTATTATTAAAAGACGCTTTGATTTCGCACGACACTACTTCGGTAGGAAATTTAACTACACCATGCCGTCGGAGCAACCGACTACCGGCATGCACGAAAAACGCAGGGAATAAGGACAGACAGCCCAGGCCTAAACCAGATTCCGAGGCCTCAGCAGATCCGGTCTCCGGTCCTCAGTGAGGCTCCGATGCAGCCCCTGACTACCGCAGATCTGGAACCCGAGACCGCTATGGAAATTTTGACTGAATGTACCAGGCCGACGCCGCCTTTTACTTAGGCCCTTCCGACGACTTTGCTAAAAAAGATGTCGGTGCTACAGAAACGCCATCGGTTTCTGAAGGCGTTTTCAGACCGACAACTCTCACCATTAAAACGTTTTCTAAGTCGAAGACTCCTTCTAAATCTAAATGGACTGCACTTCAGTCTCCTGTTCAAGGCCCCATGCCTAAGAAACAGATGCTCAAAATGGCTGAAGATTTGATTTCTTTAATCAGGGGTTCCCAGCCCCCTCCTGACAAAAGGCCTAGACAAGAGGAAGATTTTGCATCCTCTGAGCAAATGTCCATTTCTTCAGGCTCCTCTGAGGACCAAGACTACTACTCCTCTCCTTATGAAGATTCTGATGCTAAGGACTCTATTCCCTCAGCTTCTCCTCCTGAAGACTACTCCTTTGGAGAAACTTTACACACTATGAGGGAACATTTTCACTGGGAAGGTCAGGACTACTCTGATTCAAAGAAAAGGCTCAGAGAGTTTCTTTTACTCCCCCAACACAGACCACTTGCCATACCACCAGTTTTGGACATTGTGGATGATGTCTATTTAGAATCCAGTCTCAATCCAGACTCTCTACCTCCTGCTCCGGCTAAGCCTGACAGATACTAGAGAGTCCAAATACACAGAGTGCCTGATTCCCACAAATTTCTTTACAAAAGCCCTGTAGCTGACCCAAAGACGATCTCCCAGGATCCCAAGGGGGCTAAGGCTTCTATGGCTAAAAACCCAGTACCTTCTGAGAGGGATTCCAGAGCACTAGACAGGTGGGGGAAAAAGGTTTACACCTCAGCCACACTGGCTATGAGGGCACTGAATTGTCAATTTCACATGCTTAAGTATCAGCAATTTCTAATCTCTCAGTTAAAGCAAAGAATAACCACTCTCCCTCAACAATCTGAATTGAAAGAAGTACAGGATCTGTTGCACGCCACTGAGCAGGTGGGCAAACAAACCTTACAATGTGGGTTTGATTCTTTGGAGGCCTCCTACAGAGCAGCTGTCACTGGGTCTGTTATACGTAGGCATGCTTGGTTAAAGGAACAAACTCTGCCTGATCATGTTAAAGCAAAACTACTAGATGCTCCCTTACAGCAGGATGTTCTTTTTGGAGTTAAAGCAGAAGAAGTTTTAAAGAAAATGGAAGATAAGGCAAAATCTGTGCAGACAGTCAAAGATTTCCTACAAGTACAACCCCCTCGCTTCAGCAGAAACTGGCCAACAAAAAATTGGTCCTTTCCAGCCACTGACAGACCACAGAGGGGTAAATACAGACGTCCAAGGGGCAGAGGACAACCACAAGCCCAGTATAAACCTTGCCAATGGGGCACTACAACACAGAAGGGAGGAGAAGACCGGTCTCAATCCACAAGAAGGCAAACTCAATGACTTGCACCTCATCTGGCCAAGCAATACTCTCTTGGCAGCCCCCTTGGGGGGGAAAACTCGCACTTTTTGCAGACAACTGGCACATTGTCACAAAAGGACAAATGGGTCCTAGACATAATTTTACGAGGATAACAGATTCCACTTTCACACCTTGCCAATGAAAAGAGGAATGCCAAACCTGCCACAAAATCAATGGGCAGAGGCACAAAAGCAAATTATAGCTCTCATGGACATGAGAGCCATTCAACTGGTACCTACTCGAGAGCAAGGCCAAGGATTTTACTCAAGACTCTTTCTAGTGCCCAGAAAGGACAATGCCTGGAGACCAATTCTGGACATTTCAATTCTAAACACTTACAAGTATCCAAATTCAAGATGCTAACACTACAGCAGCTACTTCCCATGTTGGGCAAGGAAGCATGGCTAGTAACGTTGGACCTCAAGGAGGCATACCTGCATGTCCCTATCAGACAAAGTTGCAGAAGATACCTCCGTTTCATTGCAGGTTCAACCCATTAAAAATTCTCTGCACTGCCCTTTGGCTTATCTACTGCGCCCAGAGTTTTCACAAAATGCCTGGCACCAGTAATTGCATACTGCAGACAGAGGAATTCAAATATATCCATACCTGCACGACTGTCTCATCCAAGCAGAAAGCAAAGACATTCTCTTACATCATATGGCCTTTGTAAAACATCTACTAAACTGCCTGGGGTACACAGTAAACGAAAAGAAGTCAAAACTAGTACCCTCGCAAAAAATGACATTCCTGGGTGCCAGCTTGAATACAACGGCCCAGAAGGCTCATCTTACGCCAGACAAGCAACTACAGCTGACTCAATATTTCAAGACAATAGCAACAAAGACCCAATTAACTGCAAGAAAAATTCTGCAGGCTTTGGGCTTCATGGCATCTTGCATACTAATAATACCATTTGCAAAGCTGCATATGAGGAAATTACAGTGGTACCTAAAAAGCGTGTGGTCTCAACACAGCCACAGCTTGGACACAATATCTCTCATTCCCTGCCTACAACAGGAATTTCTATGGTGGTCACCAGGCATGTCACCTCAACAGTTTCACTTTCCCCAGCCAGGCAAACTATCACAACAGATGCTTCAGACTATGCCTGGGGGGCACACATGGCAGGACAATGCATTCAAGGCCTATGGACTGCAGATCAAAGAAATCTGCACATAAATCAAAAAGAGATGCTAGCTGTACAGAAAGCTCTGACAGCCTTCAAGGATCTATTACTTCCAGGACAACTTGCAATAAAGACGGACAACACCACAGTAATGTGGTACAAAAACAAACAAGGGGGTACACATTCCTACCCTCTATGCAGGCAAGCAATGATCTTATGGAGCACAGCTCTGGCCTACCAAGTCCAGTTACAAGCTCAATTCCTGCCAGGACAGAAGAACACATTGGCAGACGACCTCAGCAGAAACATCAAAGATCCCCACGAGTGGAAACTAGATCCACAAATATTTACAATGATAACTCAAAAATGGGGCCTTCCAGACATAGACCTGTTTGCCAGTCCTCAAAACTATCAACTGACAAAATTTTGTACAAGGACATTTCACCATCAAGCTTCGAAAGTGGACGCTGTCTCTTTCAATTGGAAAAACCTGACAGTATATGCCTTCCCTCCATTGCCTCTCCTCACAAAGGTTCTTTTGAAAGTCAAAAAGGAGAGACCACGACTGATTCTCATAGCCCCAGACTGGCCACGCCAGCACTGGTATCCGCTATTGAAAAATATGGCCCACAGCCCATCATGGATATTGCCTCTAATACCCCATTTGCTCACACAACAAAACAATCAGATTCTTCACAGCCAGCTCAAACCTTTAAATCTGGCTGCATGGCAAATCAACTAAACATCCAACCAGCTCCTCTTTCGCAAGCAGTTCTGGATGTTATTCAGGAAGCCAGGCCAAGCACCAAGGAAGGCTTATTCGGACAAATAGAAAAGGTTTTGTGCCTGGAACCAAGCTAAAGGCCAAGACACAATTCAGCCTCACATTCTACAGTATTTAGCTGAGATGTTGCACAAAGGACTTTCCTTTTCCTCAATTAAAATCCATGCCTTAGCTATTTCAGGTCACTACAACACAGATCCACCTTTATTTTCACATCCTCTTCTAAGGCAGTTCCTCAGAGGGCAAAAAACATTAGACCGCCCAGGAGAGCTCCTACACCAACATGGGACCTCAACTTTGTTCTGGAAAAACTAACGCTACCTCCCTTTGAACCAGCTTTCTCTGCAGATCTTCAGTTCCTATCATGGAAGACTGCCCTGCTCCTAGCAATAACTTCAGCTAGAAGAGTCTCAGAGCTACAGGCACTAATGGCAGTGGAACCTTTCCTCATTTTTCATCAAGACAGAGTTTCTCTACGAACTAATCCTTCCTTTATGCCTAAGGTGGTTTCCAATGTAGCTTTAAATCAAACCATCCACTTACTAACCTTCTTCCCCAATCCACAGTACAAAGGTGAGAGACTCCTGCATTCCTTGGACATTCACAGGCAGCTTCGTTACTACTTGGACAAAACTAAGGCTTTCAGAAAATCTGACCAGCTCTTTGTATCCTATGCTACAGCTTCTCAAGGGAGGGCTATATCAAAGCAAACCATTTCTAAATGGATAGGTCATTGCATACGTTTCTGCTATACCCATCATGGGAAACCACTTCCTGCTACCATTAGATCCCACTCTACCAGGGCAACAGCTACCTCTACAGCTTTTCTCAGGGGGGTTCCAACCAAGGAAATTTTAGAAGCTGCAACTTGGAGTTCAGTACACACCTTTACCAAACACTATCACTTACCTCTTTACTCTTAGTCCAGGGCAGGCTTCGCCACTGCAGTTCTGCAGGGCCTTATTGCCTCCACTTGCCCTCTATGATACCTCCCCCCTACCTTAGCTTTGGGATTCAACCCAAGTGTGATGACTGCAGCAGGGTAACACGATGAACATAGTACAGTTTTATACCTACCATAAATGTAGATGTTAGAGTGTTCACCCTGCTGCAGTCCAGGTTACCCTCCTTCCATCCCCTCTGTTCTACTGGCTAAATCTCTTCTATGCCTTACTGATGTATTTGCTTATAGCTGAAGGGATTTTGTGTTTGTGCAGTGGTTACTCCATTTGGTACTAATTCTGACCACCTTTTTGGGGGCACCTGACATCTGGGGCAAGAAAAACTGAAGAAAATGGCGTCGGTTGCATTATATATACCCCTGGCGCACTGACGTCAGGGAAGAGGCGACAGCAACCGACGCCGGACCAAGACTTTGGAATTCCGGCCGACTGCGGGACCGCCTGACAGGATAACCCAAGTGTGATGACTGCAGCAGGGTGAACACTCGAACATCTACATTTATGGTAGGTACAAAACTGTACTTTTTCTGGGTTCCGGACTCTTTCTTCGCTTTTTGGGGTGTAGCGTTACTGGATATGTTAGCAAATTCAATCTGAGGATTAGAGGGCAACAGTGGGATTATGGGAGAAGGAGGAGCTTTAGCTTTGGATCTGTCTGCGAATGTTGCCAGTTCGGATCCGATGTCTGATCCAGGACCCTATGATGACATCGGACCCATTTTTGGATCGAAGCAAATTGAACCTGTATGTAAAGACAGCTAAGTTCTGAAGGGTCATGGTTCAGTCCATCCTGCCTTTTCTACACAAGGACAATTGGATGTGCTCTGTAGATCTTCAGGGTATGTACTATCCATATCAAAATAGATGATCTAGAAGACATCTCCACTTTTGGCTGGGTGCCAGTCATTATCAATTCAGAGAGAGCTCTGCCCTTTGGACTCGCCACAGCCCCCATGGTGTTTACCAAATGCATGGCAGTAGTTGCAGCTCACTTGAGACTGAAGGGATTCCACCTGTTTCCATATCTAGACATCTGGCTTCTAACCGCCCCATCCACGCATCAGCTTCAACATGCCAGGAACTATTTCCTCCAGATTTGCAACACTTTAGGCATTAGGGTAAATAGTACCAGATAAAAGCTTGCAATAGTTCAGAGCCTGGACTTCATCGTGACAGTTTTGAACCCATCAGCACAGATAGCATCTTTGCCTCTCCACCGCATTACTTGTGTCAAAAACCAAGTTCAGGCTATCCTTTCCCATTCATCTCTCCCAGCAAGGTTGGTGCTTCAAGCACTTGGGTCAGTGTTAGCTGCCATAATACTACTACCTCTTACTTGCTTCTTTATGCAGGTTCTCCAGTGGAGTCTAGCTGTACAGTGGCCCATTCTGTATCAACCCCTGTCTTTTCAAGTAAAACTCATCCGATTTGCAAGCAACTAATTTACTGGTGGATACAATCAGACAATATTTTTCTGGGCAGACCCTTTGTTCTACCAAAACCAGTAGCCACAGTGACCACGGATGCTTCTCAGCTGGGGTGCAGTTCTTGGGAAGAACTGTCCAAGGCATGTGGTCCCACTAAGAGACCAAGATGTTCTTCGTGTTTCACTGTTGCAGAAGTTACATTTGGGTAATCTGCTGGCAGGTTGCCCTCAGTCAGCCTGATTAGCAAAGTCTTGGGTCCTGCGTCGGTTGCTGCCCCTTCTTCCATGATGTCAGAGGTATAAAACATGCAGCCAACGCCATTACATTAGTCTTTCTTGCTGCATGGTGCCAGAAGCAGAAGCAGTTTGCAAGTGCCGGTCAGCCGACTCCTGAAATTTTCGTTTTCGAGTTTCAGACCCAAAGTCTTCAACTAAAAGCCAAGTAACCCGTTGGGGAAACTTTTTCTTGCTCCTTACCGATGTCAGTAAAAGTTAATAATTGTATTACGTTTGGGAAGCAAATACTTCATAAGGATTTCCATTTGTACTGTATTCCTTGCTTAGGCCCTGACCACTACGTACCTTGCTGTCAGTTTTGTGCTTTATTTAATCAGGGCACTATCTGTCGTCGGTACATTTTTGCTTCTAAATATTTCGTTTCTTGCTTTAATTATCCAGAAATGATGTCGGTTAGCCATCTGACTACCGGAATCCCAAAAAAACACAAAGAAAACGACAGAGACAGGCTGTTGAGGTCCAAAACTGCCGACTGCGCTTCTCCTAAGCCAGTCGCCAGTTCACCGGTACTCGGGCGCTTTCGCAGCCCCTGATACCCGCTACTTCTGATTCACAGGCCTCTACTGAGACCCATTCTGAGTCTGGTATGCCGTGAGTTACTTCATCTATGGAACCTGCAGATGTCTCTACCTTGGATGGGTCCGGAGCCGCTGTGCAGGCACCGGCTTCTGAGAGTGTATTCAGGCCTACAGATTTGTATATTAAACCAACACCACCTTCAATATTAAGGTCAAAATCCCGATCTGTGTCTAAAAATCTGATGCCCCTATGCCTAAAAAACAAATGATCAAGATGGCTGAAGATTTAATTACTCTACTCAGGGGTAGTCAAACTCCCCCCCCTTCTTAGAGGCCTAGGGCTGAACTTGACTATGAATCACCTGACCAGGACTCTGTTTAGTCTGACTCTTCTAATGAACAGGATTTGTCCATACCTACTTATGAGGACTCTGATGCAGAGGATTCCATTCCTTCTGCTTCTCCCCCTGAGGATTTTTCTTTTGGGGAAACTTTACATACCTTAAGGGAGCATTTCCACTGGGAAAGTCAGGATTTTTCTGAAGCCAAAAAGAGGCTTAGGAATTTCCTTCTTCCTCAGCATAGGCCATTGACTATACCTCCTTTACTAGACTTCGTTGATGTGTTTTCAGAATCCAGTATGGCTCCCGATTCCCTGCCTCCAGCTCCTTGTAAGCCGGACAGATACTACAGAGTTCCTGACTCCCACAAATTCCTTTTCAAAAATCCTGTTGCGGACCCTGAAACCATTTCTCAGGGGCCCAAGGGCATTAAGGCTTCCACTGCTAAGAATCCAACCCCTTCTGATAGACACTCCAGGGCACTGGATAGATGGGGTAAAAAGGTTTGTACTTCTGCAACCTTGGCAATCAGGGCTTTAAACTGTCAATTCCATATGCTAGAATGTCAACAGCATATCATGGGACTGCTTAAACAGAAAATGTTGATTTCTGACTGTGTGGAAAATAAGGAGTTACAGGATTTATTGCTTTCAGCTGAACAAGTTGCAAAACACACTTTTCAATGTGGTTTTGATTCCTTGGAGGCCTCTTGCAGGGCTGCTGTTACTGGGTCTGTGCTTAGAAGGCATGCTTGGCTTAAGGAACAGTCTCTGCCTGATCATGTTAAAGCAAAATTGTTAGATGCTCCTTTGCAGCACGACCGTCTGTTTGGCAATAAGGCTGAAGAAGTTCTAAAAGCAATGGAAGATGAAGCTAAATCTATGCAAACTGTGAAAGATTTCTTACAAGTACAACCTCCAAGATTTAGTAGGCACTGACCTACTAAGAACTGGTCCTTTCCAGTTCCTTCCAGAGCCACTCAAGCCAAACCCAGACATTCCAAAAGCACCAGGTTTCAGTCCCAAGGGACTTTCAGAACTAAGCAATGGGGTGCCTCTGCTTCCAAATCTGGAAACAACAAAACACCACCCTATGGAAAACGATCTCAATGACTTTCCTTTACAATTACCAAGCACTTACCTTTTAGCCGACCCTTGGGGGGAAAACTGGCTCTTCATGCAAAAAACTGGCAACTTATAACTCAGGACAAATGTGATTCAAGTATAGTGTCCCAGGGATACAGATTTCATTTCCACACATTGCCAACTCCAAACGGATGGCCAGAACTGCCCCCAAATCAGTGGGGAGAGGCTCAGAAACAAGCACTTTTCCTCCTAAACATGGGGGCAGTTCAACTAGTACCAGAGGAGAAAAAGGGATAAGGTTTCTATTCCAGACTTTTCCTGGTGCCCAGAAAAGACAAATCATGGCGTCCAAGTCTGGACCTGTCTACTCTAAACACCTTCCTGGACATTCTAAAATTCAAGATGCTGACTCTTCACCAGTTTCTTCCTATGCTAGGCAAAGATGCCTGGTTAGCGACTAGATTTAAAAGAGGCTTACCTGCATATCCCAGTCAGGGAATCTTGCAGAAGATACTTCCGCTTCAAAGCACGCTACATGCATTATCAGTTCTCTGCACTGCCCTTTGGCTTATCTACTGCGCCCAGGGAATTTACAAAATGCCTGGCTCCAGTAATTGCATTTTGCGGGCAAAGAAATATTCAAATATTTCCATACCTGGACAATTGTTTAATTCGGGCAGAAAACAAGGGCATTCTTCTAAAACATCTGGCGTTTGTAAAAAGAATTCTAACTTGTCTAGGGTACACCATAAACGAAAAGAAATCACAACTGATACCCTCTCAAAAAATTACATTCCTGGGTGTAAGCTTGAAAACAACTGCCCAGATGGCTTTCCTTACACCAGAAAAGCTAATTCATTTGGTGACTTGCTTCAAACAGGTGGCCACAAAAACCCTGCTATCTGCAAGACAAATACTGCAAGCCTTGGGGTTCATGGCCTCATGCATTCTTCTAATTCCATATGCAAGACTGCATATGAGGAAACTTCAGTGGTACTTAAAAAAAAAAAAAAAAAGTTTATGGAGTCAACATTGTCACAGCCTGGAAACAATGATTCCTATCATTCCTTGCCTGCATCTAGAGTTCCTATGGTGGGCAGAGGCCTGTCACCAAAACAAGGGACTGCCATTCACATTACCCCCTTCCGCCCAAGTCCTAACTACAGACACATCAGACTATGCATGGGGGGCTCATCTGGCAGGGAAGTGCATTCAGGGCAAATGGAGCCCAAATCAAATGCACCTTCATATCAATCAAAAATAAATGCTAGCTGTACAGAATGCACTGACAGCCTTCAAGGACTAACTTCATCCAGGACAACTAATGGTAAAGATGGACAACACCACAGTTATGTGGTACATAAACAAGCAGGGGGGGGGGTACACATTCCTACCCCCCCTGCAGACTAGCCATGGCATTGTGGAACACGGCCTTGAGCTGTCAAGTACAACTACAAGCTCAATTCCTGCCAGGAAAGCTGAATATTTTGGCAGACGAACTAAGCAGAAATCTCATGGACCCACACGAATGGAAACTGGAACCACGGATTTTCAACATGTTGACACGCAAATGGGGGAGCCCAGACATAGATCTTTTTGCCTCACCCCAGAACTACCAGTTGGACAAAGTTTGCACAAGAACTCCTCACAAAAAAGCCTGGAAAGTGGTTGCTCTGTCCTTCAGCTGGGAAAACCAATCACTCTATGCCTTTCCCTCACTGCTCTCCAAAAGTTCTACTTAAAGTCAAACAGGACAAACCAAAAATGATTTTGATTGCTCCAGACTGGCCTCGCCAACACTGGTACCCACTCCTATGCAGTCTGTCACAAATTTCTCCATGGCACCTGTCTCAGACACCTTCCTTACTGTCTCAGCAGAACAACCAAATTCTGCACCCTCAGCTCCAAACATTGAATCTTGCAGCTTGGATAATCACTTAAATTCCTCCTTAGCATCCCTCAGCAAACCTGTGTTGGATGTCATTTTGGAGGTGAGAAGACCCTAGTACTAGAAAATCTTATGCTGACAAATGGAAAATATTCTGTGCCTAGAAATAATCTCAAGGGGTAAGCAAGCACAGCAGTGCCCAATTTACCTCAGAATTTGCAATACTTAACTGAGATGCTTCACAAGGGCCTGTCCTTTTCTTCCATAAAAATCCATGCCTCAGCCATTTCAACTCATTACAACATAGAACCCCCCCTTCTTTCATCTCCTGCTAAAGCAGCATCTCAGAGGGGCCAAAAGCTTGAGGCCACCCAGGAGAGCTCCAACCCCTGCCTGGGACCTTAACTTTGTATTGGAGAAACTCACTATCCCTCCTTTCAAGCCAGCTGCTACTGCAGACTTAAAATTTCCTTCCTGGAAAACAGCCTTCCTTTTAGCAATCACTTCGGCTAGAAGGATTTCTGAATTACAGGCCCTTATGGCAGTGGTGCCTTTCATCATCTTTCATGCGGACAGGGTGTCTCTCAGGACCAACCCATCCTTCATGCCCAAGGTGGTATCCAGTGTGGCTCTTAATCAGTCCATTCATTTGCCATCTTTCTTTCCCAATCCACAGAATAAGGGCGAGTGGATTCTGCATTCACTGGATGTACACAGACGGCTTAGATTTTACTTGGACAGGACTAAGTCTCAAAGAAAATCTGAACAACTGCTGGTAGCATTTGCTGTAGGGGCAGAGGGAAAGGCTGTTTCAAAGCAAACCATTTCCAAATGGATAAGCCATTGTATTCATTTCTGCTATAAGCACCATGGAAAACCTATCCACCAGGGCTGCATCTACTTCTACAACCTTTCTCAGACCGCATAGTTTCTCCACTTCCAGTAATAGACAGTCTAGGCTCACTTCCCCAGTTAGTGACATTATTTTGACTTTTCAAAATATTCTATCAAAAAGTTTATAAATGGAAAAAGTTTTCTATTTTGGCGTCCAATAGATCCCTTGTGCACCAATTTCAGCTGTTCATTTTTGACAACTCTCTTCAAAGATGGGGATAGTTTCTCTATGATTAAACTTCATTTATCAGCAATTTCAAATTTCCACCCTGAATAATTTTTTTCCCTTGGCTTCCCCTAGATTGTATAAGTTTAGGTTCATAGATTAGTACTAGGCTAACCTCCCTTGTGGGTTATTTTAAGCCTAGTTAGTTACTCAACATGAGAATCAAACCCTGCACCTTGTGCCTGTAACGTATACACCTTAACCATCATGCCAACCTCTCAAACTTAAAAGCTTTTACAAAAGGCATTTTTCTTCCGAGGCCTGAGAGAAAGGATCCCTCACCACCTTGGGATCTTACTGTGGTACTTGAAGGTTTAACACAAAAAAACATTTGCGCCATCAGACAAATCTGATCTAAAATTTCTGTCGTGAAAGACTTTTCTTGGAAGCTGCAACTTCAACAAAAATAATTTCTGAACTCCAGGCTCTTTCAGCAAAAACTCCCTTACATTGTTTTCACAAAGATAGTGTTTTTCTGCAGACTAAACCTTTCTTTTTTTTTTTTTTTTTATCTAAGGTAGCTTTTGAAAATAATGTCAACCAATCCATTAACTTGCCAGTTTTCTTTCCAAATGTTGCTAATAAAGGAGAGTACATGTTACACCTCCTTAATGTACATAGACAGCTATGTTTTTACATTCACAGAAGAAAACAGTTTAGAAAGTCAGACCAGCTTTTTTTTTTTTTATCTCACATAGGCCAGTTTAGAAAGTTGCCCTAGCTAAATGGTTTACACACTGTCTCATGGATTTACACTCAGAAAGGTATGACATTACCAAAACTTCCCTAGCTCACTCGGATCATGGCTTCTTCATCTGTTTTTTGGTCAAGAACGTCTGTTGATGACATTTGTGCAGTAGCTACATGGTCCCAGGCTCATACCTTTGTCGCGCATTACAAATTGGACATCATGTCTAGAAATAGAGCCTCATTGGTTTGGCAGTACTCCAGAATATCCTTCCATGAGGGCCACCCAAGTTCAACGTTGCTAGGGATTCTGTCCCATTAGTGAGGAAGAATGAAAAGGACAACAACAGATTTATAAGTTGTGTACTCACTGTAACTAGGCATCTGCGTTGTCCAGTTTTATTCTTCCACTCCCCTCCCATCTATCCCCCCATCCATTTTTCTTCTGGAAGGACCTATTGGACTGTATTTGGAGTCTGTAGTTCCAGGTTTTAGCCCGGTCTTTCTATCTGGCTATATCCATTTCTCTTCTGCTATTTGGAAGTAGGGCAGCAAACTGTCTGAGGCAATAGGGATGGAGTAGGATATTATGGGTAGAGGGAGGAGTTCGAGAGTTAGATCTGAAGTCAGGTGAATGCGTCCGAGTCAGATCCAGACCCCTAAGTGAGGAAGAATGAAAATGGACAATACAGATGCCTAGTTATGGTGAGTACATAACTTTTATAATTTGCTCCTTGTATGGCGTAAAGTATGCTTCATTTACAGCAAGAGGTCCAGTGTCATTTTTGTCACATTAGGATGCTTAAATCTTTTTTTCGTCCCTCTCTGTCTCTCTCTCCCTTTCAAATAAGGCTGAGTGTTAGCTTTTTTGTCATGCTAGAATGCTTGTCTTTTTTTCTCTCTCTAAAATAAGACTGATTGTTGTCTAAGAGATTATGATTTAAATCAATTGATGTAGCTGTTTGAGTAACTGAGTTGTAATTCATTTTGCATTTTCTAGTTTTTCCCTCTCCTGATGTAGCATTTTGTCCATTTTCATATAGTGAAATGTATTAAATAGTGTCTTATCGGGAAAGCAAACTGTATTTTTATTTAGTAGTTTTAAGAGTATGATGTGTCTTTGCTAAAAGAAGTAATAATGTGTAAAATCTCTTCATAGGCAGGTATGCTGGCACCAGGTACAAGAAGAGATATATATGATCAGAAGGTGCTACAGCAACCAATGGACAACTCTACTATCTCTTTACAGATGGGAACCAATAAAGTAGCCTCTCAAAAAGGAATGAGTGTTTATGGGTTGGGTCGGCAGGTGTTTGACCCAAAGTACTGTGCTGCTCCAACCGAACCAGTCATTCACAATGGAAGTCAAGGAACAGGAACAAATGGCTCAGAAATTAGTGACAGTGACTATCAAGTTGAATACCCAGATGAATATCCTGGGGAGTATCATGATGACTATCAAAGAGAATACTGTGGGCAGTACAATGATTCGGGCATTGATTATTAGTATTTAACCACTTGCCAAAGTGCAGTATTATCCCAATATCATTGAAGACCAAACTAGCCTTGAGTAATCATACGTGTCTTCCTTACTCGTAAGTGGGACCCTGTTTTGAAACAGATGCAGAATAAGAAGTCCAGTTTTGAAAATGGGACCCCATGTCTTCAGCATCCACTGAAATGAATTTTGCCTTGTCAGCATTCTCCTTTACTTCAGTACTGTTTTTAGTATAAATCATAGCAGATGTTGGCCACAGTCTTAAAATATAACCCGTTTATCTTAACAGTTAATTATGAAGTCAGAAATACTGTGAATAGTCAAGTGTTTGCTTTAAAGCCAGTTCTTTTAAATTTAGAGTGATTCATTTTTACAGCACATCTAGAACATAAGTAATCACAAAAGACCTTTTAGATTAATATAACAAATTAGCTGTTCTCACTCATATAGAAAATACAGTAATACTTTACAAAGTTATTATATGGAACCCATCATGTATATTTTCTGATGGGATAAGCAAAAAGAAATGTTCATAATCTTCTGGAAATAGATTATTGGATTGTTTTAAAAAAAAATCACTGGAATATTGTGTGAAAATGAATGTTTCTACTGTCTCGTTTCATTCTTTCATATCAGTTGTTTATCTTGACCATAATATTGGTTATTGCCCTTTTAGGTCTGAATTTGAAAAGGGAGTTTGTATGCATAGCGTTCCTTCAGTTCTCATTTTATTTCTTTAGACAGTGTACTTTGTATGTGCCATAATGTATCCATTTAGGAGAGCTCTTCTGAATTGTATTTATTGCAGCATTCCTCAGCATAAAATTGATCTTTTGTGTATTTTTTTAAATAAACTTGGTATAAAATTTCTTGGAGAAACTTAATATATGTGTTGTGTTTTATTCTTTTTTTCTTGTATAAAATAAAATTGTGTATTGTGGATAAGTAATAGTTTTAAAATTTTGCAGTGTTGGGCTGCTGTAAAGCTAATACCACCTAAACACTACATCTTCCCCATTATTTACCTCCCTCCAAGGGAAAAAATGTAGATCTTTCTTCAAGCTGTTTGCAGCAAGTATAAACATATTTTTAATTCTTTTATTCAGCTTTTCCTAAAGTGTTAAGCTTCCATGCTCATAGCAGCCCCTTGTGACTCACTTGCAGCATGTATGCGCTAGGTTAGAGTGTATGCACATAATCGATCTCCATTTTGTAACACACATGTTTTTCCAGCTACTGATGTAGTACAGATCTGCTGACAAACATTGCTAAAAGGCTTACATATTCAGTGCCTAAAAAGCTTAGTTTGTCTAACCATCCTTGTAGTCTCCTCAACGTGTGTGCTTGCATGTAAAAGTTTGAGGGGAGGGCTTGTAGTTCGAGTATATGTACACATGAAGTCTGAATACATGTACTTAAACTTATGGCAGTCTGAACAGATTCAAGTTCCACACAACCTCTTACTTTGTTATTCTTGCTTTTAGGTTGCTACACCTCACCTCCAGTTGACTCATACATCTGGCGGTTTTTACCAAAGTTAAATTGCTACTGGGTATGTATGTGTGTCGGCCTGCATCACTCTGCATACATCAGCCATAAAGCGGACATCAGCATGCACCTACCTCAGAACTTCTGTGCCGCATGTTTGACTACGAGCCCTGATAGTCATTCGCTTGGAAAAGATTCCTTGTACTTCACCTGTGTTCAGATAAGTACCTCATAAGGGTTGTTTACTGTGTTTTGCTACTGTTTTTCTTGTGAGTTAATGTCCGGTAGAAAGGGAAACTGTCAGTGTGGAAGGCAGATTCCACATAAAGACTCGCATGAGCTCTGTTTATTCTGTCTAGGCTCAAACCATACATCATGCGATATTTGCAAAGCCTTCATCTTGAAGACTGTCAGAAGCTGCCTCATTTCCCTTAGATTATATTTAGAGAATCAGCATCTGAAGCGCCTTGCACAGGATATGGATCCGACATAGTGTCCTTCAGAAAAGCTGCAACTCGAGAGTCAGGAATCCTAGGCATGAAACTATGGCAGCTCCCTCTACCTGGGCATCCTTCCAAGGCCAATGAAGGCCCGGAGGCCGCATCAGAAACCACTGATTCTCCTGTGACAGGTACTATGGTGGAAGCTGTTAAGGCGACTGCCAGCACATCCCAGAGGGAATTGCAGGCGTCTGAGCCAGCCACTGGGGAAGAACCACGGCTTGTTTCCGAAGGTTCACATGGGGTTACTCAGATTGTGGTCCAAGATAATGTTCTTTCGGACATTGTGGAATGTTTCTTGTTTGGACCCCCTACTCTACACCGTATATCAGAGCCTCCTAAAAAGAAAAAACAGAAAACCAATCATACTTCTCCAGTCCAACATGCTCTTCCATTCGAACAAGCCCCTGACTGGCAGGCCTTTACTCAAGGACTCTTGAATGCTTTCATGGCCTGACGCCAGCCCAGGTCCAGGCCCCTTCTCCCTCCACTCCTAGGAAAAGGCCTTTGGAAGATCTTTCTTCTGCTGAAGATTCATCTGGGGACGAATCTCGTAACTACTCCTCTCAGATTGCTTTTCCTCTGGGGTATGCTTCCGTATAGGAGGAGTCCAGTGGAGCAGACTCCCCTGAGGAAGATGGCTCTTTTGGAGAGACCATTGTTCAAATGAAAGACTATTTCATATGGGATTGCAGTCCGGTATCTGAGACACAAAAACGGTATTATGACCTTTTACAGATGGAGTCGCGTAACCCTTCTGCAATCCCCCCTATCCAGCCTGCCTTTTAGGATGCCTCCAAATCCCTTGACTCCCAACCTCCTGCACCTAGACACCCTGACAGATTCTACAAACTGCCTGAGGATGCTAAGTTTCTGTTTAAGGCCCCATCAGCTGACCTAGCTATTATTTTAGTGGCTGCTGATAAAACCTCCAGATTGCTAACCCTCCACTTCCTTGCTCCCCTCTGATAAGGAAAGTCGGATTATGGAGAGGTTGGGCAAAAAAGTTTATACTTCTGCCACCTTGGCTGTTATGGCCATTAACTATCAGACCCATAATGCCAAATATTCATTGGCTCTGATGGATGCCATCAAGCAATTTGGAGAATATAGACTGTCCTAACAAGTCCAAAGTAGCTAATCATCTTAAATCCTGCAGTCAAGTTACCAGACACTCCATAAAATATAGATCTGTAGTAGTTAACTTCATTTGGTCATCAAACTGTGGGTATCGGATCCGACCTGGATCCGAGCCGGAAGCTTTCCTAGCTAGAGATCCGAGCTCCAAGCCCCTCCCCTTACCCATAATACCCTGCAACCTCCTTCCAATCCCCAGATCGTGTTTGCCGCGGCTTGGTCAAGCATGAGTTTTCGAGCTCCTTGCATTTTCAGGCGATTTGTGAGTGTATTTTTGCTTAAAAATCTTTCTAATAGTTTGTGTGTGTGTGGTTAGTTTAGATTAATAGTTTAAATCCCTTAGCTGTACTCCCTCGTTCCCTTGTAGTTTAACTCCTAGTAGGCCCGTCTTTTCCCTTAGGTGTTTGTGTGGGGCGTGTGTGTCCTTCTCTAGGAATCATGGCCTAGGCCCCAAAGGCCATCTTTTCTCAGTGCACTGAGTGTGGCCATGAACTATCCCCAGCAGATGGCCACACTTGGTGCGTCCGCTGCCTTGGGGGGGTACCTCATCTGACCTCAGGCTGCCAGATTTGTGCAGTCTTTAACCCCCGGGCCCCAGAGGGATAAGAGGAATAAGCTGATTCTGGCGGGTCTCCTGCCTGCGGAATCGACTTCTTCCGCCTCTCCCTCAGCTACAGCCACGGCTGTGGCTGCTCAGCCTGCTGTCCCCCCTCCCCTGGCTGAGACTCAACCTCCCACCTCTTCCCAGGGGGAGAGGGAATCTAAAAAAGATGAGAGAGAGGAAAGAGAGAGAGGGAGAAAGCGAGAAAGAGAGGCACAGAAGCCACAAGTGGCGGGCTGACTCGGACCCCTCAGCCCCGTCTGCCAAAGTGCTCTCGTCGCCCCAGAAGGTCTCCGGGCCTTCCTCTCCTCTGCTCCATTCTCCATGCTTCTCCCCAGAAGAGGAGGCCCGGACATCTTTGAGGTCATCGCGGCGGCCCTCCCAGCCAGCTTCGGTGGCCTCTTCAAAGTCAAACCCGTAGCCTCTCTGATGCTGTTATGGACCGGATGATGCTTTCTCCAAACCTAACTGCAGATAGGAGTGTTGCTGCATCTCCCCCCCCCCCCGTGGGGAGTTCAGCCCAACTTTTTGCCCCGATAGCTCCTTCTCTGATCCACTATCTGGTTTCAAATCCGAGGAGTCTCTGAGTCAGGGAGTCGGCACTGATGGTTATCGCTACCTTGACACCGACCATGCCCACGAGTTTGTCTGATCCCTTTTCGGATCCGAGCTCCCGGGGCCAAGAGCCGTGCATCTGATCCGAGGGGGGCAGTGTGTCTTCGGCTCCGTTTCGGTCAGAGCATATTTCCCTCTCTGGTCAGAGCGCTTCGGCTCCAACATCGATCCCCATGCCGGATCTGAGGGTGTTAACCAAGGATCCCAGAGAGATTGGTTCACCCTCTGCTTTCGACGTGGTGGAGAGGGTTCTCTCGAGAGGTTCGAGACCCCCCTACACTTTCTTTGGGATCCGCCCCCACTCCCTTGCAGCTGGGCTTGTCTTCCATCGTCCAGTCCAGTCCCAGGGACAGCCTGCTTTGATGCCCCAGCCCATTCCACTGGCGGAACATGACCCTGTTGGTGAACCCTCCTCGGACAGCCCCACCGAGGAGGTCCCTCAGAAACGTAAGTGTAAGAGGAGGCACTTGGACTCCCCTGAGTCCCTCACGGAGGACACCGATTTGGAGGAAGGGGAAGGTTCCCCCAGGTCACCCCCCGAAGACGTCTCCTTTGGAGACATTATGGAAATGCTTCACCAAAAGGGGGGGGGTCAGCCCATAAACCTTCGTCGGACGAGTCTGTATTCCTGGAGGTGTTCGCAGGCCCATCTACCTCGGGTGTCCCCTCCGGCCGACCCCCTGGTTGACCTCATCACTACCAGGGCATGGAAGGAACCAGACACTGTAGAGCCAATCCCCAGGAGGAAAGATAGGATTCTTAGTCCTCCCGCGGATAGGACGACTTGGAGTAAGGGTTCCCCGGTAGATGCCATGGTGGTGTAGGCAGCCACCAAGAAGGAACTTGCTCAGGATAGTTCCTCGGTCCATCCCCCTGATAAGGAGTCTGACGGATCGTATCGGGAAGTGGATGTTTGCTTCAGCTACCTTTTCCATAAGGGGCGCTGAATTATTTGGCCCATGTAATTAGACTTCAGTGGGATCTGGTGAAAGAATACGCTGAGCCTCCCCCTGAGTCCATGTTGGCCGAGGACAAACGAACCTTCTTAGCTCACATGGGCCATTCTGAAATCTGTATCAAACACGTCTGTGCAGCTACTCTCCCATGCCACGGAAGGAGCCGCTAGAGCCAGCGGGTCCGGCATCGTCTTAAGGTGTCATGCCTGGCTCCGTCTTTGTGACTTTTCGGAACCTTTCAAGGCATCCTTCGAATGCACCCTTCGGTTCTACCCTGTTCGGAAAGACCATCCGCGACACATTGGTTCAGAGTGAGAAAGACGGGAAGATGCTGTCTGCCATTGGAATCCACTTCTCGGCTCCTCAAAGGTCTTTTTCCAGGAACCAGAGAGGACAAAAGGTGTGGTTCCGGAAGTCTCAGCAGTCCTGCTATGCTCCGGACCCTTTGTCCTTCAGAGGCAGAGGGGGACAAGGTGGATGTCGGCCCAGAGGCAGAGGGGGGCTGAAAAAGTTTGGGTCTCTGAAACCTTTCTGACCGACACATGCAAGCAGCCCTGAGAGGTTGCCCGACTGCTCCTCTCTGGAGGCAGTCAGGGGGGTGTTTTTCGAAACACCTGGCTTAATGGGAGTCCTTCACAACAGATTGCTGGGTGCTTCGAATAATATCCAGAGGTTACTTAATCTTTCATAAACCAACCTCCTCAGTCGAGGCACCTCCCCGATGTACCACCCAGTCAAAGGGAGGCTGCAGCTTTAGAGATAAAAAAGCTGCTAGAAAAAAGAGCCATCCAGTACGTCCCCCCAGGCCAGTCCAGATTAGGCAGTTACTCCAGGTTCTTTTTGGTGCCAAAGAAGACAGGGGACTTAAGGCCGAATCTCGACCTTTCAACCATGAACCTCTTCATTGCCAAGGAGAAATTCTGGATGGTCACGCTTCAATCCATCCTGTCCCTTTTGCCAGGAGAAGGACTGGATGTGCTCCATAGACCTCAAGGATGCGTACCATCATATTCTCATGGACAGGCGATCCAGGAGGTTCCTCCACTTTCGGCTAGGGGCCAGTCATTACCAGTTCAGGGTCCTACCCTTCGGCCCCACCACAGCCCCCCAGGGTGTTCACCAAGGTCATGGCAGTTGTAGCGGCCCACCTGAGACTTCAGGGAATACAGGTTTTTCCTTACCTAGATGACTGGCTCCTTACCGCCCCCACCAGGCATCTACTCTGCTTAGCCAGGAATTGCTTCCTACTATTAGCATCCCAATTGGGGATCACCATAAACTTCAAGAAGTCATCCCTTCAACCAGTTCAAATCTTGGAGTTCATAGGGGCCATAATAGACACGCTTCAGATCAAGGCCTTCTTGACATCAGACAGACTTTGCAGTTTGACCCTATACATTCTAGCCCTTCAGTCACCTGCCCCGTCAGCGGAGTTAGTTCTGAGAGCTTTAGGGTCCATGGCAGCAGCAATCAATCTCACTCCCTTAGCTCGCTTGCACATGAGGGTTGTCCAGTGGACTTTGCAGGTTCAGTGGTCCCTCCTTCACCACCCATTGGACTTACCGATTCCCATCAGCAGAGTTTGCAGTTCCCTCGTGTGGTGGCTCCAATCTCAAGAGTTTCAGGAAGGACGACCGTTTGTTATGCCGCAACCCCAAGCCACAGTGACCGCGGACGCTTCCTGCCTTGGGTGGGGGGGGGGATTACACAGGCAGAACTGTCCAAGGTACGTGGACTCAGACAGTTCTGCATATAAATGTACTAGAGATGAGGGCGGTCCTTCTAGCATTGCAAGCCTTTCACGCCTTTCTCCCTCCAGGGACTATTGCAATTCAGTCAGACAACATGTCAGTGGTCTGGTATATCAACAAAGAAGAGGGAACCAGGTCTTACCCTCTTTGCCCAGAGGCCATGAGAGTTTGGGATTGGGCAATATCCACCAACTGTTTTCTGTTAGCAACGCACATTCTGGGTCGGTCAAACATTCTAGCAGACGGAGTCGAACTATCCTCTCGTTCTAGGAGTGGTCTCTGAATCCTTTAGTAGTGAAACAGATGTTCTGCAAGTGGGGCCAGCCTTGCTGCGATCTCTTCGCGTCACCTTCCAATGCGAAGTGCAGCGAGTTTTTTGCTCTAATTTCCCCCTCCGGGGGAAGCCCCCAGAGACACTCTAGTCCATGCTTGGCCACCCGGTCTTCTTTATGCTTATCCTCCTCTTCCGTTGATGACAAAATTCTTACAGAAAGCTCGTCTGTTGGGGAACAAGAGTATCCTCATAGCCCCATTCTGGCCTCGTCAAGCCTGGTTCCCGTGTCTACGGTCTCATCTTATAGCTCTCCTCTGGATCTTGGATCCCATCCCGGATCTGATATTTCATCCTTTGGGATTGGAACCCCCGAATCTGGTCGATCTCAAGCTCTCAGCTTGGCTGATCCGGTATCTCTTCCGCAGTTGGATCTATCCTGGTAGTGGCGCATAAGCCTTCTACCAGGAAGGTTTACAGGAAGCGGTTTTTCATTTGGGAGTCTCATAGGAATTTAGACCCTTTCACTGCTCCCATCCCAGCAGTGCTTGATTTTTTATCTCATATTTTTCAGCAAGGGGCCAGTTCTTCTGTAAAGGTTCAAATGGCTGCCATCTCCCATTTTTACATTGGAGACCATCTCAATCCCCTCGCTTCCACCAAGATTTGTAAGACCTTTCCGAAAGGTATGTTTCTCTTGAGACCTCCTATTAGAAACTCCGCCCCTCCATGGGATCTAACTTTGTTCCTTCAGGCTCTGACTGGACCACCTTTTGAACCTGCAGCTTCTGTTAATTTGAAATTCTTGTCCTGGAAAACTGCCTTTTTGATGGCTATTACCTCAGCTAGGAGGGTGTCAGAGCTTCAGGCCCTCTGTGTTAAGCCCCCTTATCTTGTATTCCATAAGGGCAGGGTCTCTCTCAGGACTAACCCATCTTTTCTACCCAAAGTGGCCTCCGAGGCGAACATCAATCAGTCCATTAATCTCCCAGTTTTTTTCCCTAACTATCAAAACAAAGGGGAGTACAAACTTCATTTGTTAGATGTTCATAGACAGTTATGTTTCCTTTGCAGAACCCTTCTTGGGTAAGCCAGTTTCGAAGGTGACTCTGGCCAGATGGATTTCTAATTGTATTCTGCTCGCATACAAACTATCTGGCCTACCAGAGCCTATAGGGGTTCATGCTCATTCTACTCGCTCTATGGCTCCATCTGCTGCATTCTGGTCTAGAGTTTCCTTGGATGACATTTGTTCTGCGGCTACTTGGGCATCCTCTCATACCTTTATCTCTCGCTATAAATTGGATGTAGTGTCCAGAGGAAGGGCGGCTTTTGGCTCTGCAGTGCTCCAGAATATCCTTCCTTGAGGACCTCCTAAGTTTTTGGTAGCTGGGGACTCTGTCCCACAGGTTGACGACCAAATGAAGTTAACTACTTCCAATAAAGAAGTTATGTACTCACCATAACGCTCCATCTGAGTAGTTAACTTCATTTGTCAGCAACCGACCCTCCCTCCTTCCCCTTAACCTGGTTCTTTGATTACCTGGACCCTAGGATGGTTTATCAAGTCCTTTGTTAATCCTTAGGTTAGGGTTTTTCAGGTTGTTGTTTTGTGGTTGTGAGGTTATATAGATGAGCAAATGCGATCTGAGGATTGGAAGGAGGTTGCGGGGTATTATGGGTAAGTGGGAGGAACTTGGAGCTCAGATCTCTAGCTTGGAAAGCTGCCAGCTCTGATCCAGGTCAGATCTGATACCCACAGGTTGCTGATGAAGTTACCTACTCACATGGAACGTTATGGTGAGTACATAACTTCTTTTTACGACACAGTGGAGGCCTCTGCCATGGCAGCTACATCAGGGTCAGTCCTAAGAAGGTAGTCTTGGCTCAGACTGCAGCCTTTGCCAGATGACATAAAAGCAGAACTTATGGACACACCTTTAGATAATAAAGCCTTATTTGGCTCTGCAGCTGCTGAGCTCTTTAAGCCCCTTCATGAAAAGGGCAAAGAACTTCAAGACTTTAGGAACATCTTTGTGCCCCCTGTTAACCGCTTTCAGAGGAACTACCATTGTCAAGACTTCCTTTGTTAGAAAGCCTTTTAAACACCTCTCTTCCAAAGGGAGAAAGGATTCCAGAAAGCAGGCCCCTTCCAGATCCTCTCCTACACCTGCACAAAAGCAGCCCTTTCAGGCAAAACCTGGTTGTCTGTGACTACCAGGCCCTAAACCAACTACTTCTCTCTCTTCGTCTGTCTCTGTCCCTCCCAGCTTGGAAACAGATTACCCAGGACTCTGGTCTTTACCATTATCAAGCAAGTTTACTTCATGACCTGGGAATCCAGACCATCCTTTTGAGGTGTTCCCCAACCACCACGAGACCAAATGGCCTTCTTTCCTCCAGCCCTGCATTTCCTATTATCCCAGGGCACCATTCAAGAGATGCCTGCAGACTTAAGGGGAAAAGGATTCTATTCCAGAATATTTCTAGTCCTCAGGAAGAAAGGTCCTCGGAGGCCTATCTTAGACCAATCTCATCTAAACACCTTTCTCAAGGTGCTTTCCTTCTGCATGCTGACTCTTTCTACACTTCCTCCCCATCAGGCTTGCATCGTGTCCTTGGACATAAAAGATGCTTACTTGAACATCCCAATCATCCCTCTCTTAAGGAAATTCCTTGGATTCTCCATGTGTTTTTCCATTTTCAGTTCTTTGCTCTGCCATTTGGTTTCTCTACGGCCCCAAGAGTATTCACAAAATGCTTGGCTCCAGACATAGCCTTCTGCAGAATGCAGGGCATTCAGATTTTTTCTTACTTGAACGAACTCCTCATTCAGGCTTCATCCTCAGGGTTGGTACAAGAGGACCTAGACTACACCACGCCCCTGCTAAAGAGTTTGGGGTTCACCATAAATCAACAGAAATCTTCCCTGACCCCATCCCAGAACCATGTGTTCCTAGGTTACAGGATACTTGCAGCCCAGAGGATGGCCTGTCTGTCCCCAGACAAAATTCTGACCCTCACCACTTACTTTCAGGGACTAATTCCACTACAATCTGTCAGCCAGGGAGTTCCTGCGACTCCTGGGATTCATGGCTTCCACCATCCCCATGGTACCCATGGCAAGGCTACACATGAAATTTCAGTGGTTCCTGAGAACAGCCTGGAAACAGCATCTGCATCCTCTAGAGCTTGTGGCCCCCCTCATTCCCTCTTAACAAAAGAACTGAAGTGGTGGATTTCTCAGATTTAAAAAAAAAAACCTGCCTTCCCCAACCGGATCTGTACACAAATGTCTCAGACATGCGCTAGGGAACTGGAAAGTGAGAGATCTATGAACCCCTCCCAGTTGAGGGAGCATATCAACATCAAAGAAACGAGGAATTGATTTTTGCCCTACAAGTATTCAAATGCCAGCTGTTACCAGGAGTGATAAGGTGGTACATCAACAAGCAGGGGGCAGACGGTCCTCCATCCTTTGCAGATTAGCTCTGTTTGCATAGGAAATTGCTCAGCAGAGCCAGGTTTCTTTCCTGGCAGTCTACACCTCCTTCAGCTCAAACTGTGATGACAGACTCACTAAGCAGATCCATGACTCAATCCCAGGAGTGGATGTTGCACAGGGATGTGTTCTTGGATCTGGTCTGTCAATAGGTTATTCCTCAGATAGACCGGTTTGCCTCCCCCTTGAACAGACAGCTTCACATATACTACACCAGGATACAAACCCCTGGGGCAGGGAAGGTGGACGCTCTATCCGTGGAAGATGTTTGCATATGCATTTCCCCCTTCCCTCTTTTCTGAAAATTCAAAGTGAACAAACAATCTTGCTGGTGACCCCCTTTTGGCCAAGACAGCACTAGTTCCCCCTTCTCTATCATCTAGTCAAGGGCAATCACCTCAACTTACTCCTTAGGATGGACCTAATCACATAGGAAAACGGAACCGTCATACACCCTCAGGTATCCACCCTAAACTTAACCCTGTGAGTGATAGGGCTTTGATTTCCTTTGGACACCTTTACACTGAGGATGTGCTACCAGTTCTGCAGGAGGCCAGAAAACCCACTACCAGAAAATCCTGTTTATCCAAATGGAAGAGGTTTTTTGTTTGGTGTCTAAACCATAGCTCACTTGCAGGATTTGTGTGTTATGTTAGAGTGTATGCACATCATTGATCCCAATTTTGTAACCTACATTTTTTTCCAGCTACTCATGTAGTACAGATCTGCTGACAAGCATTACTAAATGGCTTTGGCTATTCAGTGAGTAAAAAGCTTAGATTGTCTAACCGTCCTTGTGGTCTCCTCAACTTGTGTGCTTGCATGTTAAAAGTTTGGGGAGGGCTTGTAGTTCAAGAGCATATGTACACACGAAGTCTGAATACATGCAATTAAACTTAGGACAGTCTGAATAGACTCCATACAAAGTTCCACACCTCTTACTTTATTCTTGGTTTGAGATTGCTACACCTTGAAGGAAGAACTCACAAGAAGTTTAATGCCTGTCTCACTGTTTCTCCACTAGGTTGTGAGATTGCATCTATATCATAACCTCGACAACTTAGGTTGTCGAATCCAAAATCTACACATAAGCGTCGAAAGCTAAAAACAGCAAACCGCCAAATCATCTAATTTTTCCTAGGGAAAGAATTCACTTGGCTAGCCGCAAATGAAATACACACCCAAAAATAGTGGTGGGCTGTGCCCCCACACCCCCTAAATAAATATACCAACTCCGAGACCGCTCTACGTTGTGGAAGGGGCAAATCCCTGAGAATGGCCACACAAATTCTTTCCCGAGGAAAGAATTCGATGATGTGGCAGTTTGCTATTTTAAGCGTTAATTGCTTAGGTGTTGAACACTCATTCGACAACCTAAGCTGTTGACAAATCAATAGGGAACCTTGAGATTACTGTCTTGCAGATAACATACTGGTGGTAAAAACTTGCTTGTACTGACTACTTAAAAGATGACGCATGGATTTGAAAATCTGAGCTATGCTTAAATTACTGTAGTAGGAGCCTGAGTGGTCTGAACAACCTACTGTAAGCCCTTATGTGCATTTTATATAGTGAGTTAAGATCAGATAGGATCTGCCCCTTTTTGCCTGGAACCAAAAGACAATATTGAAAGTTGTTGATAGTACTTTCACTTCAGCCTTGAAACTCACATGGTTTAAAAAAAATTTAGTGCCTTCATCTCTGCACAACTGAGGAAGTAGGATGTTGCTCATAAACTAGCTGGAGAGCCCATTTAACGCTCTAACATAACTTTATACATCAGATGTGGGAGGAGTTGCATTGTAAGATCTGATTTTTGTTTTTCTTTTTCCATCCATTCCTCAACCGATGGTTCACAGGTCTGATCTAACTTTGGCTCCATAACTCGAGCTTATCCCCTTACCCATAATCCTTGTTCTTCACTAGAATTACCTCAGATCTCTTTTGTCACTTTAATATTTGTATGTGGTCACCTGTAGCTCAAATGTTTTTTAAAATTTGATGTTAGTCTACTTTTTTTCTTACCAAGTTTCTCTCTCTCCTTCATTCCTCCCATTGTCTTTTAGTGTTAACATACATGTCTTTTTTAACCTTTTTGTATTGTTGGTCGGGACTTGTGCCCTTCTTACCTATGCTTCTTTGCGACCATAGATTTAGTGCTTCTCGTGTTACCATTACTTGTGATGTTAAGTTGTCAATCTCGCCTTCATTCTTGCTGGATGGGTTCGGAGCCGATCCTCGGCTCCGACTCGGCACTTGCTTAGCTTGAGAACTCCTTTTACCAGCTCGAGGCAACCCTATATCCCATGATGCAAGGCGGGACTACCCCAGATCTCATTTGCCGCTTTGCGAAGAGGTCTCCTTTTTGCCAGCTGAGGTAAGTTTGAGTTTTTCAAACAGCTTAGTCAGGGTTTATCTTTCCCTTTTCCTTTTTTATAGTGTGTAGTGTTCATACAATCCACCCTATTCCCCATATAGTTAAAAACTTTTACTTTTTATAAAAAGTTTAAAAATTTTCAGTTAGGCCTAGGCCGCCTTTATTAATCCCTATCTGTGTGTCTGTGTTTGTGGGATTAATTGTGTGACTGTTTTGGGGTGTGTGTGTGAGTATTTTTGTTACCCTTTTTCTTGGACGATGTCTAAGGAAGTAAAGGTCTCAGGCTTCAAGAAGTGTGACTCGTGCTGTCAGAAAATGTCTCTGACAGACGGTCACACTTCTTGTGTTTACTGCCTGGGGCCTTTACACCTGCAGGACTCCTGTGCTTTGTGTCACTCTTTTAGCCAGCGAGTCCTGCAGGAAAGGAGGAATAAATTAATCCTCCGTGGCTTACTAAAGCCGGAAGGTTCACCCACTAAACCTGGGTCCAGTAAACCTTCCAAGCCATCTAAGGGTCAGGCTACAGCTTCCAAGCCTTCCCCGGTGGCTCCGACTCCTTCGGAGTCGAGATCGGCTCCGGCCGGAGCCGATCTTTCTTCTTCTCAGGTGGTAGGGTCGGTTCCGATCGGTTCCGACACCCAATCTGCTGTTGCCTTGTCGGCTCCGGCTGGAGCCGACATATTATCCAGTATCGGAGCCGAGAAGCCTTCAACTCCATCTGGAACCCAGAGGACGTCGGCTCCGATGACTTCATCCAAGAAGAGATCTCGGTCCACTTCTTTGGAATCTATCCACTCGGCTCCGGGGTCTCCTCTTTTGTTGGAGCGGAGTCATTGGAGCCGATCTTCGAGATCTTCCAGGCTGTCTGACCACGATTTAGAGAGGGTGGTAAGCAGGCTGTTGAAGTCGCAGGCACTGGCCCAAATGCTCCATAGCCCGTCTCAGCAGACTTCGGCTATTGCTTCACCCCTTGAACTTCCTCCTCCGACTCCCCACCAGAGTTCGGAGCCGGAGCTTCTCGGGACAGCGACTGTATCGGCGCCGGAGCTGATACATCCTTTTTCGGCTCCGTCGTCCTCTGCTCTGATCTCCTCCATGAGACCTTCCTTGGAGGGATCCGGTCGTCGAGTTTCCCTTGTCGGCTCCGAGGGGGCTAGTGGTATCGGACCCTTGTCCGACCCCGCTCTCCCTCTCGGGGCTTGGGCTTTGGTAAGCTCGGCACCGACATCGGCCTCGGAGCCTTCCCTCTCAGTGGAGCCAGGAATTCCTATTTCCTCGGAACGGGAATATTCTGGCCTCCCGGGGAGGGGAGCCTTTGAGGTGATGAGGAGTGTCCTGGCACCTGAGCCAGGTCAACGGTCCATCCCTTTAGCTCCTCCCTCTTCGGTGCCTGTAGACGCCTCTTGCCAGCCTCTTGCTCTCAGGCCCAGGGATCCATCGCCCCAGGTTTCCCCATTGGGAATATCTTCCTCTTCCGAGGTTTCTCCTGACCCTGCAGGGGAACCCCCTCGGAAGAGGCGTAAGAGGAAACACACAGACTCCCCTGAGTCTACTACATCTGATACCGACTTAGATGAGTCGGAGGGTTCCCCACGATCCCCCTCTGAGGATGTCTCCTTTTCAGACATCCTTGAGCTCCTCAAACAGAGGGGAATTGGCCCTCCATTGACCCCTCCGAGGATGAGTCTGTATACCTGGAGGCTTTGGATCCCGACCCTCCACCTCCTGGGTGTCTCCGCCTTCGACCCACTTATGCAGGTAGTGGCTCGGAAGGCGTGGGCAGCTCCAGATTCTGTGGAACCTGTCCCCAGGAGACCATCCAAATTTATTACGGCCCCTACAGACAAGCAGTTTCTTTCCAAGGGCGTCTCTGTGGATGCTATGGTGGTGGTGGCCACCAAGAAGGAACTGCGGATCCTTCAGTACCTGTCCATCCTCCTAACAAAGATTCTAGGACCATGGACAGGTATGGAAAGCGGATGTTTTCTTCAGCGACCTTTGCTATCGTTAAGCTGAACTACCTTTGTCACTTCACCAGGCTTCAAAGAGATATTCTCAAGGAACTAGGTGAAGTGGTCCCAGGATCCTTCTGCTGCTGGGGCTCAAGAAAAGATTGCCTCACAGCTAGCAATCCTGAATTCCTTAACCAACTCCTCCATGCGGCTCATATCCTATGCAGCCGATGGAGCGAGCAGGGCCGCAGGCACAGGAGTGGCTCTTAGACGTCAAGCCTGGATGCGGCTTTGTAATTTTGCGGACCCCTTTAAGGCATCCTTCACCAATACCCCCTTTGACGGTTCGGCTTTGTTCGGACCTCAGGTGAAGGAAACCTTGACCAGGTGTGAGCAGGACAGCAAAACTCTTTCTGCCGTTGGAGTCCATTTTCCACCCTTCTAGACCCTATCCCAAGGGTCAGAAGGGAGGAAGATGTGGTTCCGCAAAGCCCAAGGAGCTGCGCCCGGACACACGTGGTCAGTTTACCCCCAGAGGCAGAGGGGGTAACAATAATAGACGCCGCCCTAGGGGCAGAGGGGGTCCTCAGAACCAGGGCAACAGGGAGTCTCTTCCTGAGAAGCCCTTTCAGCACCCCTGAGGTGTTGCCCGACTGTCCACCCTTGGAGGCAGTCGGGGGAAGGATTTCGCTGTACCCAGTAGCCTGGCGTTCCCTTTCACAAGATATGTGGGTACAGTCGATCATATCCGAGGGTTACAAAATCCCCTTCGAAAGGTATCCCGTACCTCAACAATCCAGACATCTCACCCGGTCAAAGGGATTTGGCAGAACAGGAGGTTTCAAAGCTCCTAGAAAAAAGAGCCGTCCAGACTGTTCCAGCAGACCAAGTAGGATCCGGCGTCTACTCTAGATTCTTTTTGGTCCCCAAAAGGACGGGAGATTGGAGACCAATATTAGACCTGAGCAGTCTAAACAGATTTGTCAAGAAGGCAAGATACCTGATGGTCACGCTTCAGTCCATTCTGCCCTTTCTGGGCAAGGACAACTGGATGTGCTCGATAGACGTTCAGGACGTGTACTATCACATAAAGATTCACAGGCGCTCCAGAAGGTTTCTCCGCTTTCGGCTAGGGACCAGTCATTATCAATTCAGAGTCCTGCCCTTTGGCCTCACTTCAGCCCCCAGAGTGTTTACCAAATGCATGGCAGTGGTCACAGCTCATCTGAGACGTCAAGGATTCCAGGTGTTTCCTTATTTAGACGACTGGCTCCTCTCCGCCACCACCAGGTGTCAGCTTCTTCGAACCAGAGACTACACTCTGCAGCTATGCAAGAGTTTGGGAATTTCAGTGTGAAAAAAAAAAATCTTCTCAGCTGCCAAAATATCACCTTTATAGGTGCAGAAAATTACTTACCGTCAAAATGTTAGCCAGACTAACAGATCAGAGAATTCTCGACATCCAGAAATACGTTCGGATTTTATTGCAGAGCAGCAAAGTCAAAGCCAGATTGATACTAAAAGTTCTAGGTCTTATGGCTGCGGCCATTGTTCTTCTACCACTGGCTCGCTTCCACATGCGTCTTCTGCAGTGGATGTTATTCACTCAGTGGTCGTTCCACAGTCTTCCGATGAGTCACGAAATCTTAGTCACACAATCGTGCAGGACTCATCTGAACTGGTGGATATCTTCCCCTCTTCTTCATCAGGGCCGACCATTTGTTCCCCTCCTCCGGTTGCCACAGTTACTACGGATGCCTCTCTGATCGGGTGGGGGGGGCATTATCAGGGCAGGATGGTCCATGGGACGTGGCAACCCATAGAATACCATCTGCACATAAATGTCCTGGAGATGAGAGCGGTGCTTTTAACGTTGCAAGCCCTCAACGACTTTCTTCCAGGGGACTATTGCAGTGCAAACGGACAACATGTCCGTGGTCTGGTACATCAACAAGCAGGGCGGGACCAGGTCCTATCCGTTGTCGAAGCTCTCAGACTTTGGCAATGGGCAATCTCCTCTCATCGGTTTCTGATAGCAACGCACATCCCCGGCAGGTCCAACCTCTTGGCGGACAGGCTGAGCAGAGCCATTCTCATGCCTCACGAGTGGTCTCTCAATCAATCTATAGTGGACCAGATTTTTCTGAAGTGGGGCACACCTTGTTGCGATCTTTTTGCTACACCCCAAAACAACAAGTGCCCCGACTTTTTCACCCTCTTTCCCCTACCAGGCCAACCCCTGAGAGACTCTCTAACCCAGGATTGGCCCCGGGGACTTCTGTACGCTTTTCCTCCTTTTCCTTGATTCCACAAGTCATTCAGAAAGCCACCGTTTTGAGGGCCAAGTTGATTCTCATTACCCCTTACTGGCCTCGACAAATTTGGTTTCCGTCTCTGCATCGTCACGTCCTGGTGCAGCCCTGGCATCTGGACCCAGTTCCGGATCTTTTGATCCACCAGTCGGGTCAACAGCACCGGGCCATTCATTCTCTCAACCTCACTGCTTGGTTGCTCCACTTCCTTCCCTAGCCAGGCTTCCTATGATCTCTGATCCGGTCAGAGATATCTTAGTGGCTCCTTTGAAGTCGTCCACCAGAACCGTTTATGCTAGCAAGTGGCGACGTTTTTCCATTTGGGCAAATTCCAGAAATATTGATCCCTTTACTGCTCCTGTGCATTCTGTTTTAGATTTCCTGGCTGAAGTTTTTCAGTCAGGATGATCTTCATCTACAGTAAAAGTTCAACTGGCTGCTATTTCCAAGTATCATGTTGGCTTGCAAGATCATAACATTATGTCATATAGACTATGCAAGGCCTTTCTGAGAGGAGTGTTTCTCCTGAAGCCGCCAATAAAACATCCTCCTCCACAATGGGATCTGAATTTAATGTTAGCATCCTTGATGTTACCACCCTTCGAACCGTCTGCTTCATGTTCATTGAAATTATTGACCTGGAAAACTATATTTTTACTGGCTGTCACTTCAGCAAGAAGGGTTTCCGAGATTCAAGCTCTCTGCATCCGTTCCCCTTACTTGGTCTTTCACAAGGACAGGGTATCCTTGAGAACAAATCCATCCTTTCTTCCCAAAGTTGTTTCTCAAACTAATATTAATCAATCTATCGATTTACCAGTCTTTTTCCCTAATTATTCTGACAAAGCGGAGCAAAAGCTTCATTTTTTGGATGTCCATCGTCAGCTCAGGTACTATTTGCATAGAACTAAACAATTCAGGAAATCAGACCAATTATTTGTCTCCAGGAAAGGTCTTCCGGTATCAAAAGTGACCTTATCCAGATGGTTGTCTTCCACCATTTCTTACGTGTATTCGCTCAGAGGCAAGCAAGTACCTTCTAAACCGAAAGCACACTCAACCAGGAGTCTATCCACTTCTGCAGCTTTTCAGGATAGACTACCCATTGATACCATTTGTGCAGCAGCTACTTGGGCCTCTCCTCATACCTTTGTCTCTCATTACAAATTGGATTTGGCCTCTAGGGACAGGGCCAGATTTGGTTCCACAGAAGAGTCTGTTCCATTGAGCCACCCGGGATACAGGTGCTAGGGACGCGGTCCCATCCAGCAAGAATGAAGGCGAGATTGACAACATTTAGAAGTTATGTACCTACCATAACGTTCCATGTTAGTTGTCTTCTCTCGCCTTCTTTCTTGCGTCCCTCCCTCCTTCCCCCTGGCCTTGACAGATCTTGAAAAGTTTCCTCTTCTCAGGTTGTTTCCTCCTGAGCCTTCATTAGAGGAGTCCTTTATTATGAACTTGGTTTTCCTAGTTATATTAGGTTAGTCCTTAGCAGGGTATGTTAGCTACCAAACGAGATCTGAGGTAGTCCCGCCTTCCATCATGGGATATAGGGTTGCCTCGAGCTGGTAAAAGGAGTTCTCAAGCTAAGCAAGTGCCGAGTCGGAGCCGAGGATCGGCTCCGAACCCATCCAGCAAGAAAGAAGGCGAGAGAAGACAACTAACATGGAACGTTATGGTAGGTACATAACTTCTAATTTTCATACATTGCTACTAAATTTTTAGTTTCCATTGTTGGTAGTTCTTTTCCGGTTGTTGTTCTGTTGTGGCTCTTTCTTTTCACCTTGCCTGAAAAGCTAACAGCCTTTAAAAGTGCTCATCCAGTGGTCACAAAATTCCTAATACGGGCACTTATTCAGAATTCATTTATTGCCTTGGAGTGGGGCATCTTAATACTGATTGAGGTTTGTGCAGGGTTCAATGATCAGGTGCTCATCAAGCTTAAAAATAAACTGGTTTTGAAAGGCTTTATAGGATGTTGTCCAATTTCATTCATTCCTCAACTGTTGGGCTCTGATTTGACCCTCTGATTTGATTTGGACACTTCTTCCAAATGGTAGAATCTTGAACTCTCAAGCTCCTGCTTTTACCTATAATGCCTCACTAACCGTACCTCAGATCTCATTTGCCGCCATTGTGATCAGCCGTAGATAGCGAGCTCTTGAGCTTTGTGTATTGTCTATTCAGAAGTTTCAGCTTTAAGTAAGTTTAATTTTCTTTTTCTGTTTCCTCCCTTTTACCCTCCTAAATTTTACATAGTAGGCCCTTTTTCTTGAAATTGCTGAATACCGTGCCATAGTTGATAGTCCTTCCTTTTCCCTTGCTGTACTAATTTTAGTGCTGTTTTATTACCATTGTTGGTAGTTCTTTCCCTTTTCTTTATTTCTTTATTAAAAAAAAAAAAAAAAAAACTCCTCAGCTTTTGTGTTGTAGTGTATTGTTCATCTTTTCAATATGTGGGAGATGTTCTTCGTGTTTCACTGTTGCAGTCATTACATTTGGGTATTCTGCTGGCAGGTTGCCCTCATTCAGCCTGAATTCCAAAGTCTTGGGTCCTGCGTCTGTTGCTGTCTCCTCTTCCATGACGTCAAGGGTATAAAACATGCAGCTGATGCCATTTTCTTCAGTCTTTCTTGCCGTGCGGTGCCCGAAGTAGAAGCATTTCGCAAGTGCCGGTTGGCTGACTACTGAAATATTAGAGTTTGAGTTTCAGAACTGAAGTCTTAACTAAAGCTAAGTACCCCGTTGGGGAAACTTTTTTTCTTGCTTTTTACCCATGTCAGAAAAAGTTAATAATTGTATTATTTGTGGGAAGGAAATACCTCATAAGGATTTCCATTTATACTGTATTCCTTGCCTAGGCCCTGATCACAACGTGCCTGGCTGTCGGTTTTGTGCTAGATTTAACCAATGCACTATTAAGCGTCAGTATATTTTTGCATCAAAGTATTTTGGAAACAGATTTAACTACCCAGAAATGTCGGATAGTAATCAGACTAATGGACTACATAAACTCAAAGAAAAGGACGAAGGCAGTCGAGATCCAAAACCGACGGCAAAGCTTCTCCTAAGCCAGTCACCGGTTTGCCGGTACTCAGTGAGGTGCTTTTGCAGCCCCTGATACCCGCTACCTTCGAGTCGCAGGCCTCTACCGACACCCATGTGGAGTCCGGCATACCACAAGATACTCAAGGTATTGGACTGACAGACGTATCTCCCTCGGATGGGTCCTTAGCCGCTGAGCAGGCACCGGCTTCTGAGGGTGTAGTCAGACCTCAACATTTGTATATCAAACAGACAAAAGCTGCAAAACCAAAGACTACAGCAACTTCAAAAACTAAAAAACTGACACTTGAGCCACGTGCAGAGGCCTCTATGCCTAAAAAACAGATTATCAAAATGACTGAAGACCTTATTACCTTGATCAGGGGTACCCATCCCCCACCTGATAAGAGGCCTAGGCAAGACACCGATTATGAATCTTCAGATCAGGTTTCTATTTCTTCTGATCAGGAATTATCTATGCCTCCCTATGAGGATTCTGATGCTGAGGAATCCAGTTCATCTGCATCTCCTCCTGAGGATTATTCGTTTAGAGAAACCTTGCATACTTTGAGTGAGCATTTTCACCAGGAGAATCAAGACTTCTCAGAATCAAAAAAGAGGCTCAGAGATTTCCTTCTCCCTCAGCACAGGCTTTTAGCCATTCCCCCTGTTTTAGACATTGTGGATGATGTAACAAAACACTGATGATGCCAAGGTAAAATCACCAAGACCTTTATTTAGAATACAAAATGTAAAATTCCACTGACTAAGCACTTTCACCCTGGTAAGGCATCTTCAGAGTCAGTTTTCCATGTTTAATCACAGTCATTAAGTACACCTTTCAATTAACAATATAATCAAAAATAATTGAATGCAATAAATCCATCTTCTCAAACCTTCAAAATTTAACCCTTACATTGTCAATTGAATAGCTTTGTATACTCTTCAAACTCTAACCTTCCTCATACAAAATTAATACTGTAGCAAAACCCGAAATAATAAAGCAAGTTCTAATGTACCTTAACCGAACACAATTATATATACAAAAAATAATGTGCAAAATTAGATGTGTTAGAGAGTCAGTGGGTATAACCCTATGATATTAGCCTTTGAACGTTTATGCACTATTCAGATTAGGAGACTGATTGATAAAAAGTCATCTGTGGACAACAGAAATTTGACAGCTGATGAAGCATTTTGCCTAAAAGAACTTTCGTCTAGTAATGACTATAGGGTTATGAAACCAGACAAAGGAGGAGGAGTAGTCATTATGACGAACACTGATTATTCCTGGCATATGCAGAGTATTATACGTGATTCCAACACACAAATTAGTTTCTAAATTTGATGTCCAGAAGGCGTGCACAAAGATTGATTGGCAACTTTACGAGATGCTTTGTGAAGGGATAATTGATGCTGATGAGTATAAATACTTGTTAGTGGAACATCCAGTTATGCCTAGTTTATTTGGAATTCCCAAAATTCACAAAGATATGGTTAATCAACCATTTAGACCGATTGCCACGGCTAGGGGTTCCAAAACGGAACCATTAGCAGTGTTTATAGACATCACGATCAAGAAGATTCTTGACAATTGTCCACACATATTAAAAGACCCGTGGCATTGCTTGGATTGCCTTAGGACTTTGTTTGATTTACATTCAGGGGAATTGATGTTTGTAACTGTTGATATTATAAATTTATTCTCAGTGATTCCCCACGATATTGGATTAGACTTGTTTGTTAGGAGTTTGGACAAACATAATGATATACACCAGGTCAAGAAAGGTTTATTGGTTGACTTGATGTGGATTGTGTTGGAAAATAATTATATTGGTTTTGAAGGTGAATTCTATAGACAATCCACCGGGGTGGCTATGGGCGCTAAATGTGCGCCCATATATGCCAACTTGGTTCTAGCAGAATGGGAGGAACAGTTTGTATTGACATATGAATATAGATCAAGGATAATTATCTGAGATTTTTGGATGACATCCTGTTCCTCTGGAAAGGCACTCAAGATTAACTGGATGAGTTTATAAGTTGTTTGAACAGTACTGCATCATTTTTGAAGTTTACTCACAAGGTGGGATAGTAAGACCATTGATTATCTTGATCTACGATTATATATCAAAGATGGAGAGAGAGAATCCAATTTATTTAGGAAGAAAACCTATAGTGACTCATTTCTACATTGATAGTTGTCACCCCTATTATGTTAAGAATGTTGCTAAAGGCCAGATGATTAGGTTGTCACGTATTGTAAGTGAGGACAATAAATTCCTGGAAGAATTGGAGGTTTTGATGGTTTTATTTGTCCAAAGGGGTTACCTCATGGACGTGCTTACCATGCTTCAACAGGATGTCATCAGAAGAAGGGCTGTAGATTTTAGACCCACTTTGGGTGACATTCAAAGGGATGCTGGTAACAATAACATTACTAAACAAAAAGTTAAGAATATTCCAACTGGAATGGTCTTACAACACAATTCTTTAGCTATGGAAGTTAAAAACGTTATCCAATGGACATGGAAAAATAACTTCCCGTAGATTTACATGATACACTAGGTAAATCCCCCCTTTTTATAAACAGGGGTTTAAATATCAGAGAGCTTCTAGAGAGAACACCTATGACCTTTGGTCAAAGACCTGTGAAGATGGCCAAATGTGGTAATTGCAAAGCATGCAAATGCATCAATGATGGCCCCTATGTTTCGGTGGGGAATTTCAAGAGGATGTTGAGGAGCCCAGGTTATTGTAATTGCAATACCAACATGGTTATTTATGTAGCTACTTGTTTATCCTGTCCAGCTTTCTATGTTGGCATGAACACAAGAAAGTTGAGACAAAGAATTTTAGAACACAATAGGGATATCAAAAATAAGAAATCAACTAATTCACTATACAATCACACAAAAGACTGTACCAACTTTTAAAAAAATGTATTTTTGTCCTAGACAGAGAATATACACTAAGGATTTTGGGGGAGACTACAAAACCATCCTGGAGGTCAGGGAATGCCTATGGCAGGTACGATTGGATGCCAGTAGTGCCCCTGGCATTAATGACACCTTATCTCTAGCATGTATTCTGAAACACAAGGTGACTTGTATTTAATACACTGAACCAATAGAATGTTTTTTTTTTCTTCTTTCTTTGGTAATTGTACAAGGGTTATACCCATTGACTCTCTAACACATCTAATTTTACACATTATTATTTTTTGCATATATAATTGTGCTTGGTTAAGGTACATTAGAACTTGCTTTATTATTTCGGGTTTTGCTATAGTATTAATTTTGTATGAGGAAGGTTAGAGTTTGAAGGGTATACAAAGCAATTCAGTTGACAATGTAAGGGTTATATTTTGGAGGCTTGAGAAGATGGATTTATTGCATTCAATTATTTTTGATTATATTGTTAATTGAAAGGTGTACTTAATGACTGTGATTAAACATGGATAACTGACTCTGAAGATGCCCTACCAGGGTGAAAGCGCTTAGTCAGTGGAATTTTACATTTTGTATTCTAAATATAGATCTATTTGCCTCTCCTCAAAATTATCAATTGAAAAAATTCTGCACAAGGACTTACCACAGACAAACATGGAAAGTGGACGCCCTATCCTTCAGTTGGAGAAACCTATCAGTTTACCCCTTTCTGCCTCTTCTCCCCAAGGTCCTCCTAAAAGTCAGACAAGAGAAACCAAGGATGATACTAATTGCCCCGGACTGGCCCCGCCAATACTGGTACCCAATCCTAAGGAACTTGTCTCAATACCCAGCTTGGATCTTGCCTCAAAGACCACAACTACTGTCCCAGCAAAACAATCAGATCCTGCACAATCAACTACAGACTCTGAACCTGGCAGCATGGCTGATCATGTAGTCATACAAACAATTCCTCTCAATAAAGCTGTGATATGGATGTCATTTGGAAGCCAGAAGGCCTAGTACTAGAAAATATTATGCTGACAAATGGAAGAGATTCTGTTCTTGGATACAGCAGAACCAAATATTCCTCAGATTTTGCAATACTTAACTGAGATGCTTGACAAAGGCCTATCTTCCTCATCAATTAAAATTCATGCCTCTGCCATTTTGGCTCATTACAATACAGAGCCACCAATCTTTTCTCATCGTTTACTAAAGCAGTATCTTAGAGGAGCCAAAAATTTAAGGTCTCCTAAAAGCACCACTGCCTGCATGGGACCTCAATTATGTGTTGGAAAAGCTCACCCTGCCTCCATTTCAACCAGCTGCTACCACTGATATAAAGTTCTTATGGAAAACAGCTCTGCTACTAGCAATTACTTCAGAAAAATGAGTTTCAGAGCTATAGACCCTCATGGCTGTAGAGCCTTTTATTATATTTCACCCAGACAGGGTATCTCTGAGGACAAATCCTATAGTTATGCCTAAGGTGGTTTCCAGTGCGGCTCTTAACCAAACAATTCATCTGCCAACCTTTTATCCAAATCTGCAGAACAAGGGAGAGAGAATTCTGCATTCCTTGGACGTACACAGACAGCTAAGATTCTACTTAAGCAGGACTAAAGCTCTAAGAAAAACTGAGCAATTACTAGTGACATGCTGCAGGATCAGAAGGCAAGGCTATATCAAAGCAGACAGTTTCAAAGTGGATAAGCCACTGCATCCGTTTCTGCTACTTAAACCATGGCAAACCTGTGCCCAAGGGCATTAGGTCTCATTTCACCAGAGCTGCAGCGACTTCAGCAGCCTTTCTAAGGGGAGTACCAACCAAAGACATTTTAGAGGCTGCTACTTGGAGTTCTGTTCACACCTTTACAAAGCATTATCATTTGCTGCTCTACTCTAAATCCAGGGCAGGCTTTGCCACTGCAGTTCCGCAGGTCCTTATAGCTGCTCCTAATGCTGTTTAGCTCCAGCCTCCCACCCATAGCTTTGGGATTCTACCCAAATGTAATGACTGCAACAGTGAAACACGAAGAATATAGTACAGTTGTGTACACTTACCATAATTGTAGATGTTCGAGTGTATTCACTGTTGCAGTCCAGGTTACCCTCCCGCCATCCCCCTGTCATTCTGGAGTTTATCTTTCCTTCTCTATCTTCTACAACCTATGGGGTGTATTTGTTTGTAGATGAAGGTAAAGTTTATATTGATGCATGTATACATATACATATATGTATGTATATATATATATATACACTACATTTTGGGGAGCACCTGACATCAGGGGTAAGAAAAACTAAAATGGTGTTGGCTGCATGTTTTATACCCCTGGCGACCTGACGTCATGGAAGAGGAGACAGCAACCGATGCAGTACCCAAGACTTTGGAATTCAGGCCAACTGAGGGCAACCTGCCAGTAGATTACCCAAATGTAATGACTGCAACAGTGAATACACTCGAACATCTACCTTTATGGTAAGTGTACACAACTGTACTTTTCCAATTTAGTGTGTGGCTTGTGGGCACAAACTTCCAAATTTTGACACCCACATAGAATGTGTTTACTGTCTGGGGTCCCAAACACCCAGACGCGGATTGTAAAATCTTTAAAGGCTTCAACTCTAGAGCCTTGATTGATAGAAAGAATAAGCTTATAGTAAGGGGTCTTATCCCTTCCAGACACTCCTGTCTGGTTGCTGGGGCTAAAACCCCCAAGAAACAGGACAAGAAGGGTGAGACTGTTGCTAAGGATTCTCTCAAAATATCCCATGAGCATCCTACTTCAGCTCCTTCATCGGAGCCAACAGCTAAACTTTTGACAAAGTCAGATCTGAAACAGGAGTTGAAAGATCCCCTTAGATCTATGCTTCACTTCAGTCCTCCAGGAGCTTAATATCTTCTCCTATGATCCTTCCTTAGGTTTTGAAGCCGTTTGATCCGAAATCCTTGAGGGAGGTTTTCTCTGGTTCGAAGATAATTTTTTTCTTTGATTCCGATAGTTTCTCTTTTTTTCTTTGATTCCTATAGTTTCTCTGAGTTGTCTGGCACTGAGTACCTCTGAGCTGAAGTGTCAACAACAGCTTCATGGTGTTGGAGTCTACACCAAAATTATCGGAACTGTCTCTTTCTTCAGAGCATCGGCATTTGGTTGCTTTGTTCTGACTCCTTCCTCAAGTGCATTGCCTGCTGGAAGTCTGGAGCCAATGATTTGACAGGGTCCTTCGGATCTGTTTTTTTGCTTCTCCTAGGCACTCCGCCTTTGAGGTAGTAGAGAGGGTCTTCTTTATGTTTAGAGATAAGATTACCCTATCTTCCTGGAATCTGATTTCTGTATCCTTTGGTTTTGCGTCCTGAGCCTCATTAATCTGTTCTACAGGGGAGCCAGCCTGAGCCAGCTTCCAGTCCAACCATGAGAGTATCGTAACCTTTTCTGATATCTTCTGGAGCATCCCATCAGGGATGTTCCTCAGAAGAGAACGTGCAAAATGAGGCATTTAGAGACTCCACAAGAATACACTGAAGACACTGATTTTAATAAGGGGGAAGGGTTCCCTTAGATCACCAGTGTAACTCCACCCACTGTTGAGCATATAGATCTCGTATCTCGGCGAGAGTGGAAGAAACCAGACTCTGAGTCTGTTCCCAGGAGACCAGACAAAATTGTTGCACCCCCAAAAGACTGCTTTCACTGGAGTAAAACAGTTCCTGTTGATGCCATGGTTGTCGTAGCAGCCCGAAAAAGAAACTAGCAGAACAGAGTTCATCTGTCCACCCCCTAATTAGGGAGTCTAGGGTGCTGGATATATTTGGAAACCATGTTTATGCATCAACGACCTTTGCTTTAAAGTTACTGAATTATTTGACACATTTTACCAGATGTCAGACATTTGATCAAGGAGCTTAGCAAATCTCTCTCCATATCTTCTGAGGAAAGGAATACCCTTTCTTTGCAGATGGTTATCCTCCAATCTGTATCCAACTCATCCATGAGGTTAATTTCTCATGCTGCTTGGATACCTCACAGGCGGCAGGTTCAGGCGTTTCCATTAGGAGACATGCCTGGATCCGCTTGTGTGATTCTTCAGAACCATTTAAATTTTCTTTGGCCCCAAGATAAAAAAACACACGCACACACCCTAAATGGAAATAAGAGGGGAAGACCCTGTCTGCTGTGGGCATACATTTTTGTACTCTTCAAAGGTCCTAGAACCAACGAGGTGGCAGAAAGATATGGTTCAAAAAGTCCCACTGTCCCTTTCAAGATCCATGTGGAGTTAGTTCCCCCTAGGGTAGAGGGGGGAACACCCATGGAAGACACTTTTCCTGTGGCAGAGATGGTCTGCATAACCAGGGATCTAGAGAGAGGATCTGTTAGAGAAACAATCAGCGCTCCTGAACTGAGGCCTGATGGTCCATCTCTGAAGGCAGTCGGGGGGGTGGATCCTGTCCTTGCACCCGAGAGCCTGGCTAGAAACGCAAAAGAATTACGAGTGTGGAGGATAACATCCAGAGGTTGTTCTACCCTTTTCCTAATACCTTCCAACAGTTCAAAAGAAATATCCTTGATGTTCCCAGTCAGAGGGAAGCAGTTTCTCTAGAAATAAAAAAGCTGCTAGAAAAAAAGACATCTACGAGGTCCCCCAGAGCCAGAGAGGGTCAGAAACGTATTCAAGATTCTTTTTGGAGCCAAAAAAGGCAGGAGACTTGAGACTAATTTTGGGTCACAGCAAATTTAATCCATCTGTTCAATGTACAAAGTTCTGCATGGTCACGGTTCAGTCCATTTTGACGTTTCTGCCCAAGTACAACTGGATGAGCTCAGTAGATCTTCAAGATGTATACTGTCACATAACAATGAACAGGCACTCCAGAAGTTACCTACGTATTTGGCTAGGAGCCAATCATAGCAGTTGAGAGCACTGCCCTTTGGTCTCACCCAGAGCCCACAGGGTGTTCACCAAATTCATGGCAGTAATAGCAGCTCATCTGCGACTCCTGGGATTCAGTGTTTCCATGTCTAGACTGGCTCCTGATTGTTTCAACCAGGCATCAACTGATTCAAGAAAGGGACTATTTACTCCAGCTGTGTGCTCCTGTCTGGGGTTATCAGTTTAATTACAGTAAATCTCAGCTCATACCAACTCAGAGTTGGGAATTGGATGCAATCCAAATAGCTTCTCTTCCTCCATCTCAAATAGAAACCATCCAATTCAAAGTACAAAAAATAATACAAAATTCTTCCCTTCCAGCATGGCGAATACTTCAGACCTTGGGATCCATGGCAGCTGCAGCCACTCTGGTACTACTTGCTTGGTTCCATATGAAAATACTTCAATGGACACTTGCCTATCAATGGTCTATTCTCCAATGCCCATTGTCCATGCCACTCAAAATTACTAGAGTTCAAGAATTGCTTTCTTTGGTGGACCCACTCCAGTCAACTCCACAAAGGCCGACCTTTTGTTCTCCCTCATCCCAAGGCTGCAGTGACCATGGACACCTCTCAGCTCAGATGGAGTATAGGGTCATAAACTAGGCTATTGGCCCAAGGGCCTACGTAAGCCTAGCCAACAAGGTTCCCTGGCTTACGCCACCCAAGAAAGTTATTTTCCTGTGCCACTCTAGCAGAGACACAGAAGTGATACCCGGGGTGTAGTGCTAATGAAGAACTTTGCTTGACATTGATGGGTAGCCTGTTCCAGAGTATGGAAAGTCTCTGGGACAGGAATCTATCCCTCCAGCATGTCCTGTTTATTGTGATGACAAAGTTTAGGTCCCTAGAGCGTGTAGCTCGGAGGGATTGGGATTTCTTTAGGTATAGCATGTCTGACAGCTTTGGGTTTGACATAGCTTTATATGTTAGGCAGAAATCACCTCGGAGTAGGCGATATGCTACTGAGTAAAGCTGGAGTTTTTTGAGATGGTCAGTGTAAGGCATTTGTTTTGAGGCCAGTAATCCTCTCTGTGAGGTACTTCTGTGGCCTTTCCAGCTGCTGCAGATGTCTTGTGAGGTACATTCCAAACAGGGAGTTGTACTCTAAAATGGGTCTAATGAGTGTCGAGTAGAGGGGAACAATGACCTCTTTTTTTTCCTGGATGAGAACCCTTTTGTGTTGAGGTGTGCCACGTAGAAGGACATGCTGACTACTGTGGCAATGTGACTATCAAAGGAGAGATTACTGTCCACCTGGGTCCCGAGGTCTCAATTCAGTGTTAAGTAGATTGCTGCCTATGTTGGTAGTTCATGGGTACAGAGTTTTTACCAAAGGTGATGGCACTGCACTTTTTGGCATTGAGCTTGAGGCCATAGCTCTGACACCAGGCATCTGTCTCAGCGAGGCCCTTATGAAGGATAGTAAAATAAAGAAGTTGCAGAGTTCCACGACAGATTTACCTTTTTATTTATACCAAAAGAGAGTAAGCGCTTTCGCGATCTACCCAGATCGCGAAAGAGCTTACTGTCTTTTTTTATAAATAAAAGGTAAATCTGTCGTGGAACTCTGCAACTTCTTTATTTTACTATTTTGGTACTTTTGTGTCGTTGTTAGTGAACTCAGTACTCTGTCCATTTTCCTTGTACCCTTCTGTAGGATGTCCACATCATTTGGGGACTTAACTATGGCTCCTAGTTTGAGGTCATCTGCGAAATTCGTTAGCCAGAGGCCCTTCTGTGTTAGCCTGTACTCCACTTGTCACTGGTTTGAGGTCAGATTTGGAGTCTGCAACTTTTACAGTGTGGGTTCTGTCAGTGAGCCAGTTGGCAACCCATCTTGTAACGTAGGTATGTATACCTAGTTTAGTGAGTTTAGCTATAATTCCAGAATGGGCATGGTGTCAAAAGCCTTGTCGAGGTCAAGGTAGGCTGCGTGAACCACCTTCTCCTCATCTACGGCTTTAGTGACTGCCTCAAAGAAGTCACCCACCTTCTCCTCATCTACGGCTTTAGTGACTGCCTCAAAGAAGTCAATCAGATTCAAGAGGCATGATCTGCCTTTCACAAACCCGAACTGGGTGGGATCCAGACTTTGGAGGTTACCAGTGTCTTTGAGTTCTGTGATGATACAGTCCATGGCCTTGCAGACCAAGCTCGTCAGGCTAATAGGGCGATAGTTCCTGAGATCAGTGGTGGCTCCCGTTGCTGTGCGCCATTCAGTGAGCACAAAGCCTGACGCTAGGCTATTGAACATGGTGCTTAGGTGGGGAGCCAGTTCATTCTGAAGTTAGTGTAAAACGCAGCCTGGGATGTTGTCCGGTCCCATGGATGCTGTGTTTTTGGTTTTAGAGAGTGCAGCTTTTACCTGCATAGTTGTGATTACAGGGACTCTGCATTATTCATGTATAGATTGGGCCCTTTAAGGGGTGAGGGGGGGTAAAGTTAGCACTGAACCTATCTGCCAGGATGTTGGCAATATCAGTTGGTTCTGTAATTTTCATGCCGTTGTGCTGCAACTCAGAGCAGATCTGGGTGTTGCCATCGAGATTCTTGACATAGCTATAGAATGCTTTGTGGTTGTCCTTAGAATTAGTGGCAATTTTGTTTTCATAGCTAGCTTTGGAGGATCTTATAAGGGATCTCAGCTTCTTACTGAGGCTGACCAGGGAGCTCCTCCACTCATGGGATTTGACTTTCTTTTACAACAGTTTCTTCCTTCTGTACAGTTTGTTTATGGCAGGGGACCACCAGATTGGCTTCCTTTTTTTGGAGGATAGCATCTTGGTTCTGTTTGGGATAGCATGATCCATGCACTCATGTAAGTGCTTATAGAGTGCATTTGTGTAGGATTCAGCAGTTGTAACTGTATTGTCCATTTGCATGGGTGTCATGAAGTTCACCACTTATGTCTTAAGAGGCAAGAAGTTGGCTTTGGAGACATTTTTTTACTGTGGTTTCTGTAATGGGGGGTGGGGGCAGGATCTGGATATCAAGGGTGATTAGCTTATGATCAGATCGGACCAACGAGGAGTTGACTTCAGGTGTGGAACACCAGTCACTCATGTTGGTAATGACTAGGTCTAGGATATTGTTGCCCCTGGTGGGGGTGTGGATAAGTTGATCCAGGGCATTGGAGTTTATGAATTCCAGAAAGTGTTGAGAATTTGCTGGTTAAGACAGTCCAAGGCACATGGTCTTCTGAAGAGGCTAAAACACATAATCAGTATCTTGGAGATGAGAGCTGTCCTGGCGATGTAGGCCTTTCAAGACACTCTTCTGAACAGGGCTATTGCAATCCAGATGAAAAATGTCAGTCTGGTACATCAGACGGGAGGTGGGGGTGAGACCAGATCTTACCATCTTTGTTGAGAAGGTATGAGTATGGTAAAGGGTGATCTCTTCCAATCATTTTCTGATAGCAACACACATCTGAGGGAAATCCAGTGTGATAGACAATTTAAGCAGGTCCATTCTGATGCCAAATGAGTGGCCTCAGTATCAAAGTGGTAGAGCCCATCTTCCATCAATGGGGTTAACCATGTTGCGATGTGTTTGCTTCTCCCCATAAATCCAAATTCTCCACCCTGATCACCCTGCAGGGGGAGTCACTGAGGGGTACTCTATTTCATACTTGGCTCCCTGGTCTCCTTTATGTCCATCTCCCATTACCCTGCATCCCAAAATTTCTAAAGCATCTCAGTTGAAGAGCACAGTTATCCTCATTGCTCCTTACTGGCCTCGTTAGATTTGGTTTCCCTTCCTCTGGCCTTATCTTCTGTATTCACCATGGATTCTGAACCCAGTTCTAGACCTACTGCCTCATGCAACATGCATGACTCACCCAGACTTAACAGGCCTCAATGTGACTACTTGGTTTCTCCAGTTCATTGATTGCTAGACAGCTCAGGCTGCCCTCCCCCATCTGTCACATTTTATCTTCCCATAAAGCTTCTAAGCTTTGCAAAGCCTTTCTAAAGGGAACCTTTTTACTTAGACCTCCTTTAAAGGATGCTGCTCCTCCTTGGGATTTAAATGTCATACTACTGTTCCCCCTTTTGAACCTTTGGCAACATCTGATCTAAAATTTTTGACCTGGAAAACTGTTTCTATTACATCTGCTAGCAGAGCATCAGAACTTCAAGCATAGTCCTCTAAGCCCCCTTATTTAGTTTTTCCTAAGGATAGGGTTTATCTACAGACTAATCTTTCCTTTTTACCAACAGTGGTTTCTGAGTCCAATATTAATCAGGTTATTAATCTTTTCAGTGTTTTTTCCAAATATTTTGAACAAAGGTGAGTATTTGTTACATTTGTTAGATGTACACAGACAATTATGATGTTCTTTGTGTTTCACTGTTGCAGTCATCACATTTGGGGTTATCTGCTTGCAGTAGCCCTCAGTCGGCCTGATTATCAAAGTCTTGGGTCCTGCATTGGTTGCTGTCTCATCTTCCGGGACATCAGGTAGTCAGGGGTATAAAGCATGCAGCCAACGCCCTTACATCAGTCTTTCTTGCCATGCGGTGCCTGAAGCAGAAGCAGTTCGCAAGTGCCAGTCGGCCGACTCCTGAAATTTTAGTTTTCAAGTTTCAGAACCGAAGTCAACTAAGGCTAGGTACCCCATTGGAGAAACTTTTTCTTGCTCTAAACCGATGTCAGTAAAAGTCAGTAATTGTATTTCTTGTGAAAAGCGAATACCTCATAAAGATTTTCATTCGTACTGTATTCCTTGCCTAGGCCCTGACCGCGACGTACCTCACTGTCGGTTTTGTGCCTTATTTAAACTACGAACTATTCGTCATTGGTACATTTTCACTTCTAAATATTTTGGTACTCTGTTCAATTATCCAGATATGTCTTCAGTAAGCCACCCGACTATCGACATTCCGAAAAAACGCAAAGATAAAGACAAGAGACAGGCCGTAATAAAATTTATAAGGTCCGTGTTGGAATCGTATATCTGACAGCATAAAACCATGTTGTCAGTACCATCTCTGACTGATACGGCCAATAAATAATATAAATCTCTGCCAATGGGAGCCATCAAAAAAGCAGTCTTCCTACTGGTGAGGCGCACCTAGTGTCCTATCAAATTATAGCATAGCTCACCTAAAAGGGTGCAGGCCTTCTGTACATGTTTGTGGCAAACAACCATCTGGGACTAAATTAAAATGTAAAAGATACAGTCTTTTGCTAATATAGAGCGGCATTTTGAAAAAACGATTCCCTACTACTTCCTACTGTGAAAACTAAAACACAATATTGATCCATAAACTACAAGCTTACAATTCCCATAAAAACTTGAGCTTTAATGTTATAAATTAAGATAACCAATAAAGACAACAAAAACAAAAAATCAGCCAATTGGGGATAACCATCCAGTCTACCATCTAATTGGTGAAATGGTTTAATCATCAAAGAGACTGTCTTCCTGTCAGTAAGGACGCACATAGCATTCTACCAAAATATGGCATACCTCACCTAACAGAGTACATACATCCTGTAGATTTTTTGGCAAACATCTGCTCACAAATCATCGGCTGTCAGAGGCTGAGGTAGTGGATGAAAAATACAGTCTTTCGCTAATATAGAACGGTATTTTTAATAAGCTGTTCCCCACTTCCTATTGTAAACTAAAACACAATAATAATTCATAAACTTTAAGCTTACGATCTCCCTAAAAACATGGACTTTCACAATGTAAATTAAGATAGCCAATAAAAACAACAGAAACGAAAAAAACATCCAATCGGGGATAACCGTCCAATCTGCTCTCTGATTGGTAAAACTAACTCTACTGCCTATCAGGCTTGAACAAAAGCAAGCCTACAAAATTTCAGCCTGCAAGACCTGCATCCATTCAACTTAAAACCAATGCAAGTACACCTAAATAACCATCATGGGCACATACAAAATTAAATAGAAGAAACAACTACACTGGTGGCTCTCAACATCTCGATGTTCAAAAAGAACAACTCAAGTGAGGAACCCGTTTACAAAACACCAACACATAAACAACTAAAAAATAGGTTTAATGGACTGAAGAACACTCAATATTGGAAAACATTGGCGCTAATAATCAATAAGACATAACAAAGAAATACATTATCAGGCAATAAGCACCAACTAAATCCACCAAAAAAGGCACGACAAGAAAGTTCACTAAAACCAAAAATTTATTGTTCGTAGTTAAGCGCTTTCGGCAAGGATAATCCAAGCCTTCCTCAGAACAATTCAAACAGTCATATGACCACCCTTTAAATACCCAAACATAAGTAATTAATTTAAAGAGCTATGCAAAATCCAAAACATTTAATAAAAATATATTTTATATAAAATTCATCTATCAAATCTTCTCAATTTCAGTACACTAGAGATGGAAACTACTTCATTTAGTCCTGAAAATGAAGATGCATTAAAAAACATTTTTAAAAAATTCACAAGGAAATAAATGACAAAGTTCCCACATCAGCATTACCACATTAGCATATAAAAGACCACAGGGGGAGCCCATAGCTACCCGTCAGTTATTTAAAATATTGACCTTCATAATAAATAAAATTATTACATAATACTATTTCCATCATATGAGATAGTGTTAATACGATCTTGTTGTACATGAACATGGTCAGTAAAATACTCAGTAAACCCCTGCAGTCTTATGTCATATGGAATACATGTAAATAATTCCTTTCCATCAACCATCACTAAAATACCATCATCAAAAGTTCCTAACTGGTTGCATTGATGCAAGAATTCCCAAGAATCCCTGCATGTGTGTTTGACATTTTCCAAATATCCCTTTAATTGTTTATCAATAAATTTAGCAATAAAATATGTCTTGTACCATCAACGATGGGTCGAAAAGGGGGTTGCTAAATGTCCTTGTGCAACTTAGGTACACCAAATATAGTAGGTAACTTTGGTTCACTATTAGTTACAAAATTAAATTCCTGAAGAGACAGTTGACCTTGAGATAACATATCATTCAAAAAATAATCTATATCACTATAAGAAATATTAACCTCATTAACTGATGCTTCTGTATAGGAATCATCATATAATAACTCCTGCATTTTCTGATTATAATCAACTTGATCCATAATAATTAATTATTATTTAATTTATTGATTTATTTACATGTATTCCACATGACATAGGACTGCAGTAGTTTACTGAATATTTTACTGACCATGTTCATGTACAAGATCGTATTAACACTCTGTCTCATATGACGGAAATGGTATTATGTAATAATTTTATTTATTATGAAGGTAAGTATTTTAAACAACTGACAGGGGTAGCTATGAGCTCCCCCTGTGGTCCTTTATATGCTAATGTGGTAATGCTAATGTGGGAACTTTGTCATTTATTTCCTTGTGAATTTTTTAAAAATGTAAAATTATATGCCTGTTTTTTACATGACTTATTTTTTGCATAGGCAGAGTCTATTGCAGAAGTTCATTCATTATTAGATTTTATGAATAATACCTTTTTTGCATTTTACATGTCATATTGGTACCACGTCTATATCTTATTTGGATGTTATGTTAAAAAGTGCAACTGGGTTAAAAGTTGGTATTTTACGTAAGAAAACATATTCTAACAAATATCTGCATTATTCAAGCAATCACCCATATTATGTTAAGAAAGGTGTCATCAAAGGGCAAATGGTTAGAGCGGCAAAAATGGTTACCGAGTTATTTGAATTTTTAGAAGAATGCCATTTTATAGGTAATATGTTGTTAAATAGGGGGTATCCAAAATATTTAATTGACATAAATATGAGGTATTTAGGAAGAGGCTTTCTGGAGAATATTGCCCATTATTAACAGCCACAAATATGTGTGGAGTAGTGGGTAATAGTAGTAATGGTACCTTAAATCATCTAGAGAAGAGTGTACAGTTATCAAATGGACAACAGAACTTGAATCCCAGAGTTTCAGTGGCAGCAAATAATATACAAAAATCTTTTATTTTTACACATAGCGTGGATAGTGCATGTATCAAAAATATTGTGTATAAGAATTGGACTGTGATAGGACAAGATAGTGTATTAGTTAATAAGTTAGGTGAAAATCCTAAGTTTGTTTTTAGACGTGGTGGCAATTTTAAGGATTGGTGTGATGGTGTATCTCATCAACACGTACCTACTATGCAAAAGATGCAGAAATGTAATATGTGCCCCCAATGCCCATATATTTTGGAGTGTGAATATAGGTTCAAAAATATTTTTGTTTCTGGAAAGTATTCATGTCAGACAAAAGGGGTGGTATATGCATCAAAGTGTTGCCTTTGCATGGCATATTATGAGGGGAAAAACAGAGCGAAGGCTCAAACAACGTATATATGAGCACTGTAATGATATCCGGATAAGGAAAGATACTAGTGCTGTGGCTAGGCATATAAACAAATATCCTGAGCATTAATTTAAATTCTTAGTCCTGGAACATGTACGAGTTAACCCTAGGAGTGGACCATGGAAATTTATTTTAGAGCAAAGGGAACTGTGGTAGATTTTGTTTTTAAATGCATCTTCATTTCCAGGACTAAATAAAGTTGTTTCCACCTCTAGTGTATTGAAATTGAGAAGATTTGATAGATGAATTTTATATAAAATATATTTTTATTAAATGTTTTAGATTTTGCATGGCTCTTTAAATTAATTACTTATGTTTGAGTATTTAAAGGGTGGTCATATGACTGTTTGAATTGTTCTGAGGAAGGCTTGGATTATCCTTGCCGAAAGCGCTTAACTACAAACAATACATTTTTGGTTTTAGTGAACTTTCTTGTCATGCCTTTTTGAAGGAAGTACATTATGTCAACAAGCATTATGTCTAAGCACCAGCGGAATAACGCGTGCATTGCTGGTACCAGATTCAATGAGATTGTACCGTGTGTTTTCAATCGTACATCATAGAGCCCTGACTCGCGGCTGCTACTCAGATGTAATGCCACCTCTTCTTTAATAACTCAGAACTCCCTCAGTATAGCACATCTTAATATTCGTAGCATTAACAACAAAATTAGTCAATTGCATGCTCTCCTTCAGGTTTATCCATTTGATATCCTTTGCCTTACAGAAACTTGGCTAAAACCTTCTACTCATGACCTAGAAATAACCCCTCCTGGATATAATATCCTAAGATGTGACCGTACATCAAAAAAAGGTGGCGGTGTAGCTATCTTGTTCAAATCTGATCTTCTGGTTTCACTCTATGATGTATCACTACCTTTAAATACCAGTGCTGAGACCCTTACTATCAAACTCCAAATGAACAGCTCTAAAGCAATCTATATAATCTGCTCTTACATCCCTCCAGGAAACAATATTAGCACCCTAGAAAACATTCTCAATAGCCTTTCTACCCATTTACCACAGGAAACAATTGTATTAGGTGATTTTAATATAGACTGGACCTTATGTAATTCTCCTACTCCTAACACCCATATTAATCTATTTGGTTTCAATCAAATAATAAACTTCCCCACTAGGATCCACAAACCAAGTAACAAAGAAACTACTCTTGACTGGATCCTTATAAATAGTCACCCAGATACCTATAAGGTAGGATCTCTCCCTGACGACATTAGTGATCACATTTTAACCTTTATCACTAAACAAAAGAAATATAGCCCAAAAAAGAACAATTTTGTCACCTATCATTCTAAAAAACACTTCCAAGCTGAGAACTTTATTAATGAACTAAAAGCATG
>NC_056744.1:904293687-904299176 GCF_019279795.1 Protopterus annectens | reverse complement strand
CGGGCTTTTTTGGCACCACAATTTTAATTAACATGACTGTCCTGCAAATGGTGGGCTCTGGAAGTGTCCATCATAATGGCATTACTTCCACCACCAGCTATTGGCATAAATATACATGTCTTGCATTATACAACACACACTATGATGGCTTACATCTGTCAGTCAGTGCTGATCTGCAAAATTTACAGGTATGGCCACTCCCCACAGGGACAGTTACTATTGTCCATAGCAGTTGTTCAGCTGAACAACATTACAACAACACCTGATGGCACATATAAATCATTCCACATCATCTATCCCATTTTTATGGACCAAGTACTACATTCAATTACATGCATATATATTTCACATACCTGTTGTGAGAATGATGTCTCTGGATAGTTTGCTGTGTGGACAGCTGGATGGGTGTGTTTTCTTTTATTTGTTTGTTGTATTTGCTTTTTGCTTTCTCTCTCTCTTTATATATATATATATATATGATATATATCTCTCTCCACTAAATGGATTGAGCTGCTTTAAATTTGATTGCATGGATTTTGTAGGTGATGCAATGATCAGGTGATGGCCTCTGCACCAATCAGTGTCCACCACTTGCTACCTGCATGCAGCATGCTGGGGGTATTTCCCAAATTACCACTGTCATGGCAACCCACTACTATAAATTCCTAAATTATGTGGGTGTGATCCCTTTACCTTTCTTGTATGGAGGACATCCTGCCTGTGAGTGACCAGCAGTGTTACAGACAGCAGAATAGCAATACCTCTTACAAGCGAACTTGCAGACACAGACCAGCTATATATTTGTATAAGGTTCCAGACCTACAGACAGTGTGAGTAGTGTTGTTATATGCATAATACCAATGTTACAGGGTTTGTGTGTACATACTAGTTTAGCATGGAATGCAGTCTGTCTGCATAGCTCTCAACTGTGGGCCTATCTACATGATGGCCAGAGGATTGCCTGTTATGTTTTGTCTGTCCACCACACAGGTCTTGTGTCAGATATATCACTGGCATTGTGTCTGTTGTGTGCTATCAGTACATGGCTACATCCATTTGTTTTTTGACTTCATATCCTACTAAGGGTATGTTGCAGACTATCCTGTAACACCAGCAACTTTCTCAGTGTATAACAAGACTTTTCAAATATGGCCTGTGTTCCGCCTCTGTCCTCCACCTATATACCAGGCTTTGTCCATATGACATGCAGTAAGAGGGTTTTTATGTAGTGGCCTGTGATTATGTCATGCTGCCATTCCTGCCATCATTCCAGTTGTTGTGGCCCACACATATTGTGGGTAGGGTCCATATATGTGGGCTTCAGCTGCACAAAAAATGTGTCCCTTCTGCAGTCCCGAGTCAGTGTATGTAACAGTGTTATATGCCCTGTAAGTCAGTCTATGGGGGGGTATGCACCATATATAACCTAGGCTGTTACAACATGTGAGGGGTATCAGTAGTAAGCTTTTAAAGGGATATGTACATTTTCATACATTTCACCTTGGGAACATTGGTGGCCTAGTGCTTACTGTCATACAGACTGTTCTGTTTGTCAGTGATAGTGATGTTTTCAGTTACATTGTTATGTAAAAATACATCCTCATTCTGGCAACTTTAAATTTTTTTCCCCTAGGGATTTAGTACAGAGTATAATTTAGCTGCTGAACTATACATCTGCATTACTTACTGATTGATTGTTATCCTCTGGCCCAGTCTTTCTTTACTGTTGTACTACTTGAAGGCTGGCCTGGACAGCAACATATGTTATGCTTTCAGATTACTGTATAAAATGATCTGCTTGAGGTTGCATTACTCAGTTAGTATGTATTTCAAAGACCTAACAGCTATATGACATGGCATATAAACTGTAATAGTACACAAATAAACATTTCTTATGTATGAAAACCTGTGTGGTGTCAATCCTTTGCTTCTCTGTGAGTATATGTTTCATGCAACAATTGTCTTTGTATGAGTGAATCATACATTTCCATTTGAAAAGGTGGCAACTGTAGGAATACTGGCTATTAAATATGCTGTGCACCTCTTATATGTATCTTCCTATACATATCTATGTGTGTATATGTTTTATATATATATATATATATATATATATATGTGTGTGTGTGTGTGTATATTATATATGTATCTGCATATATGTGTGTGTATATATATGTATTTTTGGAATGTTTATTGCTTCCACATTGTAGATTCCCTATGGTAGCCAGATTGCACTGCATGATATGTTATTGATACCATCCTGACATCATACAGGTGGGATGGATTACTGTTAACGCCCTTTTGGCTATGTTGTGTAGGGTCCTGGTATGAGACTTGCAAGGTATGTTGCAGGGCAGATCTGTTTTGTGGGGGTGATATCAATACTTACAAGAGGTATTTAGCTTGGCCCCTCACCATTAATGGTCTTTTATATATATTTTATGTTCTCTTTATATCTATAGATATATATCTGTATATATATATATATATATATATATATATATATATATATATATATATATATATATATATATATATATATTTTAAAATATATATATATATATATATATATATATATATATATATATATATATATGTAGACATATATATATAATATTATATATATATATATATATATATATATATATATATATATATATATATATATATATATATATATATATATATATATATATATATATTTATATAAAATCTACATGTATAAATATTTGACTGTTGAATGACTCTTGATATGTTTGTGACATGGCTTAGTGGGAAATCACTTTGGCTATGGTGGAAGGGTCCTGTTGAGCTGTGCAAAGGCTGTTTATTTTGTTGCTATAAAGGCCATTGATACACAATGATTAAGGCACTTTTAAGGAGTTGCAAGCGGTCTGCATGTTACATGAAGAGCACTGCTAACTTCTGGTTACAGTTTCTTATACTCATTTGACTTCTAAATTGCTTAACCTGTATAGCATTGCTTACCCTCACAAACAGGCTTAAACCCGCTTACTGCTGGTTAAAAGTGCTTCTCCACTTACCCATGCTAATTTCTTTAAAAGAAAAGAAAAAAGGGGTTTATAAGGGAAAATGGTGAAAAAAGGGCACAAAGAGGGAAATATATTAGGAAAATAGCCAGGGATGTGCAGGACGGTGTGGGGAAAGGGCCATAGCTGCCCATTTCTTCTACAGCAACAGCTGTGCATATACATTTATTTGGAGGTAGATTTGGACACTCATACCCCTGAAAGGGGTGAGGACAACAATAATATGTTGGGAAACCAATTAGACCAGATTCATGTGTTCAGTGGACTTAAATGGACAGCTATGTATGGGGAGATTTTTGGCAGATTGCTTTTTAAGGTGGGGGGGATGTTGGGGGGGGATAGTAGGTATATTTTTTGGGCCCAAGGAAACCCCAAATTGGGGGGCAGGTAAGCCTATTACATACATACCTATGGCATTTCTGCATGCTATATTACACATTAACATGACTGTCCTGCAAATGGTGGGCTCTGGAACCCACGTGTCCATCATAATGGCATTACTTCCACCACCAGCTATTGGCTATGCAAATATACATGTCTTGCATTATACAACACACACTATGATGGCTTACATCCTGTCAGTCAGTGCTGATCTGCACAATTTACAGGTATGGCCACTGCCCACAGGGACAGACACTATTGTCCATAGCAGTTGTTCAGCTGGAAATCATTGCAACAACAACACCTGATGGCACATATAAATCATTCCACATCATCTATCCCATTACTATGGACCAAGTACTACATTCAATTACATGCATATATATTTCACATATCTGTTGTGAGAATGATGTCTGCTGGATAGTTTGCTGTGTGGACAGCTGGATGGGTGTGTTTTCTTTTATTTGTTTGTTGTATTTGCTTTTTTTTGCTTTCTCACTCTCTCTCTCTCTCTCTCTCTCTATATATATATATATATATAGATATATATATATGTCTCTCTCCACTAAATGGATTGAGCTGCTTTGAATTGATTGCATGGATTTTGTAGGTGATGCATATGATCAGGTGATGGCCTCTGCACCAATCAGTGTCCACCACTTGCTACCTGCATGCAGCATGCTGTGTGGGACTTCCTATTACCAATGTCATGGCAACCCACTACTATAAATTCCTACATCATGTGGGTGTGGTCCCTTTACCTTACTTGTATGGAGGACATCCTTCCCGTGTGTGGGCAGCAGTGTTACAGATAGCAAGTAGCAATACCTCTTACAACAGGACTTGCAGACTCAGCTACATATTTGTATAAGGTTCAAGACCTACAGACAGTGTGAGTAGTGTTGTTATATGCATTATATAGTACCAATGTTACAGAGTTTGTATGTACATACTAGTTTAGCATGGAATGCAGTCTGTCTGCTTAGCTTTCAACTGTGGGCCTATCCACATGATGGTCAGAGGATTGCCTGTTATGTTTTGTCTGTCCACCACACAGGTCTTGTGTCAGATATATCACTGGCACTGTGTCTGTTGAGTGCTATCAGTACATGGCTACATCCATTTGTGTTTCTGACTTCATATGCCTTACTAAGGGTATGTTGCAGACTATCCTGTAACACCAGCAACTTTCTCAGTGTATAACAAGACTGTTTCAAATATGGCCCTGTGTTCCGGCCTCTGTCCTCAACCTATATACCAGGCTTTGTCCATATGACATGCAGTAAGAGGTTGTTATGTAGTGGCCTGTGATTATGTCATGCTGCCATTCCTGCCATCATTCCAGTGCTGTTGTGGCCCCCACACATATTGTGGGGTAGGGTCCATATATATATGTGGGCTTCAGCTGCACAAAACATGTGTACCCTTCTGCAGTCCAGAGGTCAGTGTATGTAACAGTGTTATATGCTCCTGTAAGTCAGTCTATGGGTGAGGGGTATGCACCATATATAACCTAGGCTGTTACAACATGTGATGGATATCAGTAGTAAGCCGCCTTAAGGTATATGGCTGTACATTTTCATACATTTCACCTTGGGAACATTGGTGGCCTAGTGCTTACTGTCATACATACTGTTCTGTTTGTCAGAGTGATAGTGATGTTTTCAGCTAAGCATTGTTATGTAACATATACATCCTCATTCTGGCAACCTAATTCTTTTCCCCCTAGGGGATGAGTACAGAGTATAATTGGAGACTGATGAACTATACACCTGCATTACTTACTGTCGATTGATTGTTATCCTCTGGCCCAGTCTTTCTTTACTGTTGTACTACTTAAAGGCAGTGGCCTGGACAGCAACATATGTTATGCTTTCAAATTACTGTATAAAATGATCTGCTTGAGGGTTGCATTACTCAGTTAGTATGTATTTCAAAGACCTAGCAGCTATATGACATGGCATATATAACTGTAATAGTACACAAATAAACATTTCTTATGTATGCAACCTGTGTGTGGTGTCACATCCTTTGTCTTCTCTGTGAGTATATGTTTCATGC
>NC_056744.1:904218687-904291187 GCF_019279795.1 Protopterus annectens | reverse complement strand
CCTGTAGTTCTCATTACTTTCCTAGTCAGTGCTGTGATTTGTACCTTACAGGTATTATTACACTACCCTATGGCCTTAGTTTGGACAGTGGTGTGGATGTAGTCAATTATATACATGAACTGTGTTTTACCTGCAGTATACACCTCTTACCTGGTATACCTGTGGAGGTATTGTTTGTTAACAATACCTGACTGTTTCTGCACATATTCCCAGATTCCAGGTTGATGTTATGCACATATCTCTCCATCTCTTATTGCACACACTCTGGGCATGTCTTGACAACATGCAGGTGAAACCAGGACATATTTTAACTATTGCCCTCATAAACCTTTGGTGAGTTTTACAATGACATGTTTGTTTTCATAGACATTTTCCAAATATTTACAGGCCTGACAGTCAGTTATATGACATTAAATGGTGCCTAAATGTCAGAGATTAGCACGCTGATATGCCAGGGGGCAGGGTAACAGCCAGCAAATATGGGCCAATTCTCTGGATATTCCAGACAGATCTGTACAGTCGAGGGGTATAATTCTGCATACAGCTTAATACCACTCCCAGGATTTGAACCATGGCTGTGTGTGCTAAAATAAAACAGTGTATATCACAGTTGGGTGTGCTATATAGATAATTGCTGTGTATCTTTTCTCTGAATTCTTTACATAAGCCTCCCGTGGTTTACAATCTGACCTTGTAATTACAACACTCTTATACAGGGTTTCCTAGACAGTTTTATTATGTAGCACTGTGTGGATGACAGTGATAAGTAATACCTTATTAGTCAGAGATACTGCAACACTAACACTGCCATACAATACCAGACTAAACAGTACCAGTCCAGGATTTCAATCTTTTATTTCTAGGCAGTTTTCATATCTGACAGACATGTGGGGGGAATGTGTGTTAACACTACCTGAATGTTGTCACACATATTACCAGATTCCACATTATTATTATGCACATACGTCTCACTCTGTTTCTGCACACACTCTGCTCACAGCTCCACAACATGGGGGTGGAGTTGGGACATACTTTGCTTATTACTCTCATAACACTTTGGTGAGTTGCTAGAGTGACAGGTTTGTTCTTATGGATATATTTCTGACAGTTATGATGTCTGACAATCAGTTGTATGTCACAGGTAGCATACATCCTTCTAAGTTGGGAACTGCTGATTGAAGGCTCAGTGTCTTTTATTCTAAAAGTGTATTAGTTCTGGGTTAAGCACTTGGGCTTCAGGCCAGTTATTTTACATTAAGATAGTTTGTGGTCTGCACTCTTATGGGAGGAAAGGCTAGATTCTGCCCTTCTGAGCTGGGAATTTCTGGTTAAAGGCTTATTGCGCATGCTTACTTGAACTGTTTCTTTATGAAATCGGTACGCCTTGTTTGCTGTAGCATAGACTAGATTGAGGCCTGCCGGATCTAGCTTTGTTTGTATAACTTGTGCACTGGTCCAGGCTGTCTTTTTTGGAGAAGGTGTCTCTGTACCCTAGTGGTTGGAGTCTGCAGTTAGAACTTAGATTGAAGACTGCTGGAAAAGGGCTAAGTTTTGAACTTTTTAACTGGTTAATTGGGTAAAGTGTTGTTTTGATTGTATCTGCTCTATTTTCTGAAAAAAATATATATACTTGTTTCCCACCTTTCTGAACTAGTATAGTCCAGTTTTCAGGTCACTGCTGAATCCAGGGCTGTGTTACAAGTTTCTGTGTTGCCCATACCTTACTTGGATAGAAGGAAGTTTCATTGTTCACCTGTGAGAGAGGGGAGCTTTGAGCAGCCTATCTGTCCCTGGAGAAGTGGTTTCAGCCCGGAAGTTAGTAGTTTATTGACCATTTGGGGATAATTTCTATCTCTTTCACTTCCCTGCTATAAAAACTGTATTTGCACAGTTTTTGCACTTGTATTCCGCTCAGCAAGTGTCTTCCAGGTGTTCTGCAGAGCCTACAGCAGCAGAAAGACAAAAGAGAGACTTTGGAGTGATTACATATCATTTTTCTGCTTTTCTTTCTGTCTTAACTAATTCTGCCTAAAATGCCAGTTTGTTTAGTGAATCTGTGATTTAAAAAGTTTGTTATTGCTACATATTGTACTTATTTGCTGCCTGCACTTGAATTAAGTCATTTTTGTGTTTAAATAACCTGTTTAACTGTTGTAGGCTACACATTAAAGTGCGATAGCCTTTTCTGTGCATTTAAAGTGTTGTTTTGATTGTATCTGCTCTATTTTCTGAAAAAAATATACTTGTTTCCCACCTTTCTGAACTAGTATAGTCCAGTTTTCAGGTTATTGCTGAATCCAGGGCTGTGTTACAAGTTTCTGTGTTGCCCATGCCTTATTTGGATAGAAGTAAGTTTCTCTGTTCACCTGTGAGAGAGGGGAGCATTGAGCAGCTGATCTGTCCCTGGAGGAGTGGTTTCAGCCAAGAAGTTAGTAGTTTTATGGCCATTTTGAGCTAATTTCTATCTCTTTCACTTCCCTGCTATAAAAACTGAATTTGCACAGTTTTATGCATCGGGCAGTGCCAGTTAGCTCGAGTTAAACTATTCTCGGCTCCACTAAGTCTACTCTTTACTTTTTCCCTTGGAACTAGACAAACCTTCAACTTTAGCAATCAAACCATTCATTTATCCATCAAGCACTTGCTTAAAACTCATAGCAAGCCCTAATTAACCCTAGCACTAGACCCCCCCCTATACTGTCCAGAAGGACAAGGCTCTCTATTTGTCCCCACCAGCCAATCAGAAAAACAGCTTACTCTACCTATTCAGGCATGTCCAAAGGGCAGTTTCCGATGTACTCTCCAGTCCAACTGGTGAATCTGGGCATTTTGAGGCAATGTTACAACTGCCTCATGTACACAGACAACCCTCTCCTCCTACCACCAAACACTAATAAATGCAAGAGATGCAATTATACAGCCAAAGTGGAGGCAAAGCTCTCTCAACCCAAAACTGGAACTGACAGTCAGGAGGAGAAGGGTAATACTTGCAACACACCACCAGTCTCACATAGACCTAATAAAGCAACACCGGCAAATAACACACATGAATACATGAAAACATACTCGGAGGCTCTAAATAAAAATCTGCAAAAGCAACAGAGACCTCCAAAGCAGACGTCCAAGCAACCTCCACATCCCATCACCAACCATGAAACACATACTTCACATAATCAGTGTGCCACTCAATCACAGCCCTTAAGGCAAAATAACATACCAAACACACTAGTAATAGGTGACTCTATAGTCAGGCACACTGATGTCCCACTAACTAGGCTAGACAAGGAGAAGGCTACAGTTAGCTGCCTGTCAGGTGCCAGGATCCTCCACATAACACAAGCACTCAGGTCACTCCAGAACAAGTACAAATATGACTCTGTCATTGTCCATGTTGGTGTGAATGACTTCAGACATACCTCCCTGTACTACATGAAAAGAGACATGGAAGAGCTCTCTGATCATGTATCCTAGGCTGGTATGACCCTGACCCTGAGTAGCATCCTGCCCTCACCAAGAATGATGTCACAGTATAAAGAAAAAATGATCAATTTCAACAATTGGCTAAGTTTCTGGTGTCATTCGAAGGGGATCCAGTATCTGTCCGCCTGGGATGACATGCTCGACAAGCCACATTGCTTCGCAAGAGATGGCTTGCACCTGTCACCCTTAGGCTTTTGAATACTGGCCAAGGCTTTTGCCGCCCCCATAGTGCCTTTTTTTAGGCAAAGCTCAAAAGATAAACCCACCACCATAAATAGCACAAGTAACCAAAAACTGAGGGTAATGCTACTCAATGTCAGAAGTCTAAACCTCAAAATGCACGCACTCGAGGCACTCCTCAGTATGGAGAACATCGACATCTGTGCAGTAACAGAAACCTGGTTTAAGGCTCCTGAGAGAACCCCAGCACTACTAGGCTATAACTCATACCATACCTTTCGACCACAGAACAGGACCGAAATACAAAAGGCGGGGGTGTATCCATATTCATCAAGGATAACCACACCTCCAGGTTAGTGGCGTAGCACAATGCATCAGAGATCATCCATGTGCAACTAACAATGGGCAAAACTGCAATCCAAATTATATCTTGCTATAGATCACCAACCATGACCCAGGACCCCCATTCTGCATTTCTGGAGACACTGGGAAATATGAAGGTCCTACCAAGCACCCTAATACTGGGTGATTTCAATTACCCAAACATAAACTGGGAGAACTACTCAAGTACTAACTCCCTTGCCCAACGCTTCCTAGAATTTATAAACTTGAATGCCCTGGATCAACTGGTCAACACCCCCACCAGAGGGAACAACATATTGGACCTGGTCATCACCAACATGGAAGTCAACCCCTCACTGGTTAGATCAGACCATAGACTAATCACTCTGGATATCCACATTCCACCCCCACCCCCAATCAAGGAAACCACCATGAAAAACTTTTCAAAAGCAAACTTCACGTTACTTAAGACTGAGGTGGAAAGGTTCACAGCCCCCATGCTAAAGGACAATGCTGTCCAACCTGCTGAAACCTTTACAAAGGCACTCTATGAGCATCTGCAGGAATGCATGGATTGTGCTATACCAAGTAAAACTAAGACTCGCTCCTCCAAGAAAAGGAAACCAGTCTGGTGGACCCCTGCCATAAACAAGCTATACAGCAGAAGGAGGAAACTAGTACAGAAAAGAGTAAAATCCCAAGAAGGAAAGACATCCCTGATCAGTATCAGCAAGAAAGTACGATCCCTCATTAAATCATCCAAGGCTAGTTTCAAAATAAAAATTGCCAATGACTCCAAAGATAACCACAAAGTGTTCTTTAGCTATGTCAAGAACCTAAGTGGGAACTCTAAGATCTGCTCTGAGTTAGTGCAGAATGGCACAAAATACACTGAACCGACTGATATTACCAAGATTCTGCCAGACAGGTTTAGTGCAAACTTCACCACCCTTTCACCCCCTAAAGGGCCCCTAATCATACCAGAAGAATGTAGGGCCCCATCAATCACCGACACACAGGTTAAAACAGCCCTCTCCAAAGCCAAAAACACAGCTTCAATGGGACCGGACGGTCTCCCAGGCTGTGTCTTACAAGAGCTCCAAAATGAACTAACCCCTCACCTAAACACACTGTTCAAACTCAGCCTCTCTAAAGGCTACATACCCACAGAGTGGCACACAACAACAGTTATCCCACTCCACAAAGGTGGAGCCACAACGGACCCCAGGAACTATTGCCCTATAAGCCTGACTAGCCTGGTCTGCAATGCTATGGAGTGCATCATCATGGAACTCATTAACAGAGACATTGTGAACCTCCAAACCTTGGACCCTACCCAGTTTGGCTTTGTTAAGGGCAGATCATGCCTCCTAAACCTGGTGGACTTCTTTGAGACAGTTATCAAGGCATTAGATGAGGGAAAGGAGGTCCACACAGCCTACCTAGACCTTGCAAAGGCTTTTGACACCTTTCCTCATTTTAGTATTATAGACAAGCTCACCAGCTTGAACATAAACCCCTATGTCATGAGATGGGGTTCCAACTTGCTCATGGATAGAACCCACATGGTGAGAGTTGCAGGCTCTATATCTGACTCTAAACTGGTTACAAGTGGCATTCCCCCAGGGCCCAGTCCTAGGACCCCTGCTGTTTGGTATATACTTCTCAGAGGTACAGGCAAACATAGGAGGACTATGGCTGACCAAGTTCACAGACAACTGCAAACTAGGGGCCATAATTGATTCTCTGACTGATACAGGAACCCTCCAGAAGGGTCTCACTGAGATGGATACCTGGTGTCAAAATTATGGCCTCAAGCTAAATGCCAAAAAGTGCATAGTCAACCCGTTTGGAAAAAATAAAGTACCCACGAACTACCACATAGGTGGTAGTCCCCTAAATAGAGAAAATGTAATAAGGAATCTGGGGACCCAAGTAGATAGTAATCTCTCCTTTGATAATCATATTGCCAAGGTGGTTAGAAAATCCTTCTATGTGGCCCACCTAATCACAAAAGGGTTCACATCTAGAACAAAAGAGGTTATTGTGCCTCTCTACTCATCACTCATTAGACCCATCATAGAATACAATGTCCCATTTGGAATGTACCTTACAAGACAACTGCAACAGCTGGAAAGACCACAAAAGTACCTCACCAAGAGGATTACTGGCCTCAAACAGATGCCCTATGCAGTCCGACTCAAGAAACTCCAGCTGTAATTGATTGCATACCACTTACTCAGAGGTTATCTCTGCCTGACATACAAGGCCATGTCCAACCCAGAATTGATGGACATGCTCCACCTAAAAAAAAAACAACTTCTGGAGAGCCACACACTCTAGAGATATAAACCTCACCACAATGATAAATGGGACATGCTGAAGGGATAGATTTCTGTCCCAGAGACTCCCCATGCTTTGGAACAGTATTCCAATATACATCAGGCAGAGGACAGGTGGATGGGAAACAGAAAATTTACCCCGGGGATCACTGCAGTGGCTCTGCTGGACAGTGGCGCAGGGAACGAATGGCTTTGCTGGACAGAGGCACAGGGAACTAATCTAAGGGGATGGTGAAATCCAACACATTCTGGCTTATAAATGCCCTTGGACAGATAGCCTAGTACTTACCTATGAACCTATGAGCCTATTATTTGATGCCTAAACTTCTGGGATAATCCCACTGATTTGCCAGGGGGGCAGGGTGACAGGCAGGGGACTTACACCAATTATCTGGACTTTCTGACAATATCTGTACAATTGTGGGGTATGATTCTGCATACAGTTTACTACCACTCCCAGGATTCGAACCATGGCTGTGTGTGCTAAAAATACAACACTTCACGTCTCATTGGAGTGGGGTATTTGGATTATGTTGTCTTTTCACTATTTTCTGTTTAAGTCTCTCACAGTTGTACAATATGACTTCTTGTGATTACAACAGTCATATACATACATTCCTACACATTTTATTTATGTAGCACAGTGTAGGTAACAGTGCTTAATCCAATAGTACTATTAAGAGATTGCAACACTACATTACCATGTGATACCAGAGTAAACACAAGCAGTCCAGCAGTTAGACCTTTATTGCTAGGCTGTTAATCTTTTATTTACATACAACCTATATGAGACTCTTCCTGCCATATTGTCTGGTTTATTCAGAACATGCCATACACAATACAGGTTTAACTTTCTACTACTTTTAGATTTATTTCTTATGACAGTACATGCAAGATTATTACTAACCTGCCTCGTGACGCAAGCTTTGCAGTCTACATGCATGGGCTTCCCGGTTCACAGTCCACTCGTCTGCCACTGTCAAAGACATAAGAGGAATATTTAGTCATACCTATCCATAATATACATAAGCTGGCAATTATTAAACGGGTAGTAGACTGATAGTTTCACACGAGTGAGACATCACCCGTCTGCCTAGCCTCTTGGATCCACTGATCCAAGAACTCCCTCTTTCTCCATTTCAGGTCAGCATAGTGATGCCTGACCAGCTCACCAGTTCGAGGGATGTGAGTGGCACTGGTGAGGTCATGGGCGAGATGGTCCCAGGCTTCCACTTTATATTGGGAACCCTAGTACTGGTCCTGTAGCAGCCTCTGGTCATGGTCTTTAACAAGGAGTCCTGCCATGACTTTGGGCTCCTGGATGTCTCAGCACTGAGCCCAGAAGTGCAGTCCTTCACCCACACCAGTCATAGTGCCTACAGGAGGAAGCTGCAACCTGTTATGAGATGTTTTCTCACCTGTGAGGTTTAAATAGGGCCGATTTCCCAGACTTTGCTGTAATTGGACAGTTTTGAAAATGCTAAGCTATGGGTAAACCTGCTTACCTAAGGTTGGCATTGCTTAAAGGGGTAAACCAATGGGCAAACTGATTTAGCTGGTCTACATATTGCTTACACCTAGTAAGCAGGGGTGTGCAATACTTAGCGTTGCTTAATTTTTAATTTGTACACTATTTGCTGTTTGGCATTGATTTATCATTCATTACATGTTATATATGTGTTTGGTATCCATGATTCATGTATACGTACACTGTATGGGGCCCTTGTGTTTACTGGAGGAATTTCAACACTTTATTACAATGATACCTCACATCTGGACTTAATACAGTACTCCAGTTCACATATTTATGTTATGTAGTAGGTTATATAACATAAAACTGTCTATAGATTCCTTTCACATGTTAATTTTGATTTTCCTATAGTGAGGATCTGTTTGGTGATACCTCAGTCTTATGCATGGCTGTGATGGCTGACTGGTTAACTACTGTGGCTATAGTGTACAGGATCCCGGGTTCAAGCCCTACAAGGGCTGTTTATTTTGTTGCTGGGTTGAATGGGGGTTGTTGGATACAGAGTGATTAAGGCACTTTTAAGCAATTGTAAGCGGGTTTGCATGACGGTAAGCAATGTTAACTTCCGGTTCAATATGCTTACAGAGAGTTAGCTTCAATATTGCTTAACCTGTGTGCGCATTGTTTACCCCCACACAAATGGGCTTAAACCTGCTTATTACTGCTTACAAGTGCTTATTCCTGCTTACCCCCACACTAATTTAGACAGAAATGTAACATGGCTCTTGGGAAGGCAGTGGATTTGGACACTATGGATTTATCATTCATTACACATTGTACATTTGATTTGTATCCCTGATTCATGTATACATATACTGCATGGGGCACTTGTGTTTATCTGTGGATTTTACCACATTATTACAATGACACCTCACATCTCCATTTAATGCAGTACTCCAGTTCACAAATATATGTTATTTAGTAGGTTATACTACAAAAAATATTGTTCATAAAATTATTTGACATGGAAAATGGAATTTATTAAAGTGAGAATAGAACCGGGAATGACTGCTCATAAGGCAAATGCTCTGATCACTACACTGCACTATTGCAGTACAGCTTCATTTGCATGTATTTTGATATTTATCTTCTTGTGCCATTCAAGCTACAGTATGCGTAGCTCAGCAATGGGCAAACCTGCGCACCTACGGTTAAATTTAATCTGTTTGATAAAAAAAAAGTATCTATATTATTATATTTTAAATATTGCTGTTACAAACATGGGGTGCTGCTAGGGTAACAGGATTTGTTTGTATGTACATTTTCTGACGGATTTGAAGTCTGACACTCATATGTTTGCCATTATTTCAGACTTCATTGATGAGATTATCCCAGTGGTTTGGCAGGGTAAGTGAGTGACAGGCCACATATCTGGACATTCTGCGTTATCTATGCTGTTGGGGGTATGCAACCCGCTATGAGCAGTCTCGCTCATTGTAATTGCCAAATGGCAGTTCTTGACTGTGGGGGAATGTATATTGTGAGAGCTCTGCTCTAAGACACACCCCCTGCACTCGTCCACGCTTCGTGTCCGTTTAGGAGCTAAGGCAGCGCGCCTTCATTACTATGCATGGTGCACTGCCATGTTGCTCCTAAATGGTCACTTCCATGCAGGAATAAGCTATTTAACTCATTAGAGCTGAGTGCACCTCCAGGCGTTTCAGCAGTTACCTCCTACTGATACCTCTGGCATCAAATATTGTTTGTTCATAGTTGCATTAATAATTCCAAAACCATGCTGCATACAATGTATCAGTACATTTAATCTTAAAGCATGTGATGGCAAACAAAATTGTATTGATATTTGACCTCTGTCTAATGTAGCTAAAGAGATATTGAATATTATTTGCATACTGTTTGTGTTCTAATAATTTTCATATTTCCCTAAATATCTCAACATTCGGGTAATACTGGCAGAACTACATAGCCTCATTTGAAACTTTACAGGTGTATGAAGAAAATCTTGCTGGCAGTATGTGTCTTGCATGAATGATTACAGAGATATCATAAGCTGTTTATACAACATTACAAAACTAATATTCACTGCCTTTATTTTGGATTATAAAATCCAATTGAAAGCATTGAACTGAATGAATGCTACTAATGTAAAGATAAATTTATAGTTTTCTAGTAATGCTTAATGGTTCCAGAGATATAAATATCTGTTTGAAATGTAAGGTGATAATCTAATTTTTAAAGGCTCAAGCCACACCCACCGGGAGTTAAAAGAACACACTCAAAAGAGCTGTACTGGAGGGAATGAATTACACACTTCTATTTCCTTTTGATTCTTAATGAAACCTATGTATAATACTTTATTATGTCCTGTGCTTCTCATTATAGTTTTTTTCCTCTCGTATGATCGTATGTTGTATATTTAGTTTCCTTTTGTAAGTGATATCCATCACCGAGCCGGACTTTCATAAAAATGCATAATTCCTTCATAGTCATCCCACAACTGCCATAGTATATGTTCCATTTCTTCTAAAACATTGCTTCTTTGTCTTTTTTATACATTCCTTAACACTAATATCTCTGCCTTCTTCGTTGCTTTATTCCATGATGCTTTATATTAAAAAATAGAAACAGTCAATAATTCTACCTTCTTACTTATTTTTAACTATTAATTGTATTAAAATCATTGCCTTTCATCACATCCAATCTTCTGTGCATAAACCCTCTTGACTGGTGCCTACAGAGCAGAACTGCTTTTTTAGTAATTTCCACAATGTTCTCACAATGCTCCCTACATTCCATTTTTTATTTACATCACAATTAAAACTACATAGACACACACATACACAGACACACACATGCACAGACACATACACACACTTCCTGCATTAATTAACAGATATGACTTTGCCTTTTCACATAACCTTCTTTTAGTCTGTTGTTAATGGAGAATAAAATACCACTGGCCTCATATACCTCTTATCCTGCCACAGACTGCATATTCTAATTCTGTATTACACATTTTCCTTTTTATTGCATTACACAATATAACATTCTTATCAGCAGTACTGCAACCCCTCAATATTCCTCATCTCCCAAGTTCCATATTATGTCCTGTTCCTATGTAATCTCAGAACTCTTCCATACCTTATTTTAAATAACTCTAATATCTTACAGGCACACAGTGCCAGTTTTTGCACATTTTATCCACTGTTCATTTATTTCATATTTGTTAACCAGGTAAGTAGACTGGTCCATAGGCCTATTCTGGCCAAGACCAGTGCCATAAGGGCAGTACAATAGCTATGAGTAAATGGAGCACAGAATATGTACAGTCTTTGCAATCAGAAAATATAGTATACAAACAGCACATGGTACAATAAAACAAGTCTGAATTTGAAAAGATTCAAGCTCAACATGAAACCATAATTATACAGCACAGGATATAGACAACTGCAAAAAGTAAGTGCATAATGTAAGACCAATACTGGTCCAGTCAGGCAAAATAGTACATTGTATGCAAAGCATCTAAGTATTTTGTTGCAGACCTATAGCTTGCTCAGCTAGCTCCTGGTGTCATTCCCTAATCTAGCACCCCTAAACTTTAAATTGAGGAGCACTAAAAAAAAGGTCAGCTCCCAATCTGGCAGTGATTTCCCATATCTGGTCCATAGATTATAAGGGCCTGCTAGCTCTGCCTTCAAATCTAAAGTTGAAGAGAAAAAAATGCCTGTTCACCAACTTTTCTTTATCTTAACAAAACATTTAAAATCACCACATATTCTACACAAATATTTTATTTTCTATAACTAACCAAATATTTTATAGAACACTTTTCATTACAATGTCAGGTTACTATCAATATTCATATCCCTAAGTTGTAGTGTTCTAAAATTTATAATCATCCTACATTCTAATCTATTTAACTCTTCCTTGAAATTTCAATTGTTATGGTATAAAAGTTATTAAAATATATATAAAAGCTGTTTTGTTAAGATAAAGAAAAATATTCTAATCTGTGCCTTTAACAATTATGAATTTTGCTTGATTGTAATTAACTTAATTGACTGGGTGTGTATAAAAGAGGGGTGCAATGTGATGTTAGTATTCATTTAAGGTGAAAAGCCGAGGTACCAGAAAATAAATAATTTGACAATTTTTCACCCTGGTGTTTTGTTTGTTTGAAGGCTTTCTATTTTATACTCTTCCCTCTATGTGCTGTGGAGTAGTGAAGTAGTTATGATCATTTTTCATTGTGTTTATGGAGCAACCTGTGACAATTAATACTCCACCCAGAAGTAATATGGAAGAGACAGGAGGTGTTCTATTTTCGGATTTTCTCCGTGACAGGGACTTGAAGCTGTCTAAAGATGACCTGTGGGGGTCCAGTACGAAAGATGATTGGATGGAAAGGTTTGTTCAGCTGGAACTTCTGTTGTTGAAAGAGGTGACTGTGTTGTATGATATAAACTTGTTAGAGAAGTACATCTCTCTGAATATAACTCCCAGAGGCTTGCACATTAATCATTTCCCTGCAGGGGAGTTTGTAGAGGAGGAGTGTGATTTGCTACTTGAATTGAGAGAGGCTTCTCTTAAATGTACATTGACTTGGTTACAGATTTTGGTCAAGCATAACTTGAGAGTGATTGACAAGTTGCGAGTGGAAATCACGGAACTTCAGGACTTCTTGTTAGGTAACTTCTCTGAGTTCCAATATAGGGAAATTATGTTGGAAGTCAAAAAAGGGATTCAGGAAGTTGAAAAGAATGTCCTTTCCCATAAAAGAAGAAATTAGAAAGGGATATTATGGATTTTCAAAATAATACTGTTTATTCAGTCAAGTCAAATAAGTGATTGGGGAGATAGAAAAAATGGGGAGTGACTTCCTATGCAAGAGGACCGCAAGATTCCACCTTCTCATCGGCAGAAATGAGTTTAAGCAGCAAAAAGAGTGTGTCTTTTGAAGAAATGCCCTCAGGTGAGATAAGTAGTGAAAAAAACTTGGGATTAAAGTCACAATCCCACAAACAATGCCAAACGAGAAGTTTCAACAGAAAGAGAAGGTGAATTGGGGGTACAACAGCAACAGCGGCAACAGCAGAGCAAAGTAAATAAAGCAAGGAAGAATTTATCTTTAGAGATTGTAAAGACTTTAAAAAACATAGAGACACTTTCACATAATGTTGTTGAGTTTGTTATTGAGACTAGTGTGAATTGTGAAATTTATGGGATTGCAAGTAGTGACAATGAGGAAATGCATATTTGTGTGAAAGAAAATGTTGTACCCGAAAACCGTTTAAAAAATGTTGACATGAGAAATGTAAGTAAAGTAAATGTTTCAGCTGTTGTTTCATCAAATGCTAATGCAAATATTGTGAATGGGAACTTTATTGAAATGACTAGAACTGATAATCTGTGTGAAAATTTAAAGGTAATGAATCTGACTTTGAGTTAACTACAGAATTTAAACAGGTGTTACAACGAGGTTCTAAATTTGTTCCCACAAAAATAACAGGTTTGGCAGACATCATCATTGATGTAAAACTCTTTTGTAGAAAACTGTATTTGAAAGCTTTTTTGATATGAAAAATAGTGAAAATAAGAACAATCTGGATGTAGAAGAGTTAACTGAAATTGATGATGAACTGTTAAATGTTAGTATTTATGAAACTGAAATGTTTGGGGATATGGATGTTTGGTTGGAAAATGATGGAAATTATGATGGGGATGTTATTCAAACTGAGTTGTGTAATGAGTTTGACACTGGTTATGGACATCTCTATATACCTCAATCTGCCTGAAATAAAAGTAAATTTACACCACCTAAACTCCCAATATGTATTAGAATATATGAAGATGTTGTATGTAGTCAAATTGAGCGTGAATTTGACAATTTCTTGAGGGAAGAAAAAAAAGTAAAATTTATCAAAGAAGGAATGGGATAAGTGACAGGACGCATGTTTAAAACTAGATAAGTATGTTTTTCGTCAGGCAGATAAGGGGGGTAACTGGGTTATAATGAACAGCAATGAGTATGAAAAAATGGTAATGGATTTAGTGGGTGTAACTGATGAGTACACTGAATTAAATGAAAACCCAGGACCTAAATTTAATGAAGAATTACTTGAAATATTGGAAAGATGTGAGAGATTAGGGTTTTTTGATGGTAAAGATGTACAGAATTTATTTAGAAAGGAGCGCAAAGACCCAAAGTTTTATGCGTTGCTTAAAATCCATACAAATTTAAGCCCCCTCCCCCAGGTAGGCCCATTGTTTCTATGACTGGCTTATACTTAGAGAATGTAGGTAAATGTTTGTATTTTCATTTGAAAAAAATATTTGAGAAGAGTACCAGCTCACATCAAAAGTACAAGGGAGTTGTGTGAAAAATTAAAGAAAATCAGGTGGCAAGATGAGTATTTTTGGGCCACAGTGGATGTGAGCTCTCTATGAGTACTGAGATCAAAACAGGCTTAGAAGCTATGGGGAAAGTGATGGGGGAGGAACCACAGTCATCATTCCTTCTATTTTTGATAGAGTTTTGTTTGACACATAATTATTTTAAATGGGGGAAAAAATCCTTTCTTCAGAAAAAGGGTATAGCAATGGGGGTGATTTTTGTCACCTCATATGCTAAAGTTTGCATGGGAGAATTTGAAAGACAGTTTGTGTATCAGAGTTGGGTTTTTTTTGTTAATAATGTGGTGTTTTTTGGCAGGTTTATAGATTATTTGATTTTTGTATGTAGAGGGGAACAGCAGAAGTTTGAAATGTTTATGAGAGATCTAAACAGTACAGAGCATGGTTTGAGATTTACATATGAGGTAAATATCCAAAAAATTCCATTTCTGGATATGGAGCTGTATGTGGATGTGGGAAACCATATACAGTTTAGACCCTATAGAAAACTGACTGCAGTTAATAATTTCCTGTATGTTGAGAGTATGCATCCCCCTCATTTGATTAAGGCTTTACCTTTAGGTGAGCTAAAATGGGTGTTTTGGAATACATCAGAGGAGGAGTTAAAGCAAGTATACTTGGATGGAGCTCTTGAAAGGTTAAAGTGTAGGGGTTATTCTGAGACCCTTTTAAAACATGCAAGGGAAGTAGTGGTAAAAGAGAAGAAAAAAAGAATAAGAACATATGGTAGAGAGGATCAGGTAGAATACATCAAGAAAAATCAGATCAAGAAAAATTATATTTTGTGACAAAATTTTCACCATTTAGTCAGAAACTTGATAAGATTGTTAAACATTTCTGGTATATGGTGAAGGAGGATATGGGTGTAGGAAAAATTTTCCCTGAACACATAATCTTTTTGTTTGGTAGGTTTACAAATTTGAAAGAAATTTTGAGTAATGATGGTGCGATTATATATATTATAGGCAGGATGGGAATGAGAATTTGTGGTAACTACAGCATATGTAATAGGGTAAAAAATCTGGATGGTAGTAAAATAAATGGGAAGAGGTACAAGGCAAGGAAACGTTGCACTTGCAATTCACAGGGTGTTGTTTATATTGTGAGTTATGCATGTGAAAGGGTCAAATGGCATATAGGACAAACCAAAAGGAAAGTAAGGGTGAAGATTCAGGAGCACCTAAGGGACATTAAAAATAGAAATAGCTTTAGTCCAGTAGATGAACACTTCATGTCCACTCATGGGGGATGTAGCACAGGCTTGCATTTTAGTGTCCTGGCCAACTCTATATGGCTTATGGGGGAAATTTCAGGGAAGAGTTAAATAGATTAGAATGTAGGATGATTATAAATTTTAGAACACTACAACTTAGGGGTATGAATATTGATAGTAACTTGACATGTAATGAAAAGTGTTTTATAAAATATTTGGTTAGTTATAGAAAAGAAAATATTTGTATAGAATATGTGGTGATTTTAAATGTTGTGGTATAAAGTTATTAAAAATATATAAAAGCTGTTTTGTTAAGATAAAGAAAAAATATTCTAATCTGTGCCTTTAACAGTTGTGAATTTTGTTTGATTGTAATTAACTTAATTGACTGGGTGTGTATAAAAGAGTGGTGTAATGTGATGTTAGTATTCCTTGAAGGCGAAAAGCAGAGGTACCAGAAAATAAATAATTTGAGAATTTTTCACTCTGGTGTTTTGCTTGTTGGAAGGCTTGCTATTTTATATTGTTTCATCTAATCCTAAAACTTCCAGCCAGTTCCTAAACCAATTCCGCATCCCCTAACCCTAAACTCCCTTTCCACTCCATAAACATAAAATCTACCTCCTGCAACCTAACCCTAAAATTCCACTCCCACTCCCTCCCTATGGCTGCTGCACTTACCTACTCAAACTCAAGTAATTTGTTTAGGTAAGGTGCACCCGCTGCTTGCCTGTACTCATATTTGGGTTCAAGCATGAGCAGTAGCCTACATGAGCTACAAGGCACTCGAGTCTGTGACTTCAAGACCGTGGTCTTTGGGTGCATGGGACTTGAGCACTTGTAGTAGAAGTCACTTTTATCCAACAGAATAAATCTTTCTTAATAACTTTTGCATAATTTTATGCCAGGTACATTTCCAGACATAAATTATTGCAAATACAAATATTATTCTTCATGCCCATAACCACAAGAAAAATATACCTAAAGCAAAATAATATCCCCTTATAAAATTATTTTTACAAAAGATTGATTATTTTCAGTCCTGGTCTCCACTTTGTAATACTTTTTAATCAGACTGTAAAAGCTCCTTCCCATATTGCATAGACAAATAAATGCTTCCCAATGCTAATTCTTGTAAATACTTTAAAGAACCAAACAAGAGAGCTGTAGCTGACCAACCAAGTAAATCCAGAAAATAAAAATAAGTCTGCTCAAGCAGATGACTTCAGACACTTTAATGTTAAATGTTGAAAAAAACACATAAAACATATAAAAATCAAAAGTAAAGCAGGAGAGATGATCGCTTTCGCATCACCAAAGGATGCTTCACCAGATCTAAAGACTGCAGCACCACAGCTCTATTTAATCAGCTCAGATTAATGCCTAAGATCACGTGACCTCAGGGCAGGTTTCAGAGGAACCTTTTCGTTTAACCCTTTACCAGCAATGGCATGCAATAAAATAACCCATTTTGGTTTCCAAGTTCTCAGTACTTGTTCTCACATCACCACCCCTATTAGGCATAAAACCTTCAAGCACCAAAAAGTTAAAAACATGATTAGAACCTTCATTTTTCACATTTACCAAATACATTTCTGTCATCACATCTATTCATACTGTAAATATGGTCTCTAATCCTATCTCTAAAATTACAATTTGTTTTTCCAACATAGTAACATTTACATACAACACACACAGCAAAATAAACAACAATCTGGGTATTACAGTCAGCATAAAAGTTGCAGTAAAATCTGTGGCAAGTAACTGGGTGTAAGAAGCAGTCACATTCAGTGATATATGAACAAACATTGCAACCACCACATCTAAACATCCCTTTCACTATCAAATTTGACTCTGCTCTCATCCCAATGGGTTTATAACATAACATTCTCTTAATCGATTTGTAGTTTTTAAAGGTAAATTTAGGTTCACAGCTTACCACTTCTTTAAGCTTGGGATCTGTCATAAGTACATTTATTTATTTATTTAGTATTTATATTATATCATAAGTATATTCCAGTGCTTCTTAATGGTGTTACAAACATTGTATACATTATTAGAGTAGCTCAATGATAGCCTTATAGTGTCACCCCCTATTTCCCTAGGTGTCTGCATATTATTTGAGGCATCACCAAAATATGGTTGTGCTCTATCATGTCTATGCATCAACACTTCATCCTGTATCTGATGCACCTTATATTTGCTGTATCCTCTCTGGCAGAATGTCTCAATATACCTTTCTTCTGCCCTCCTCTGAGTTATTCATGCACAAAGTATTAGGGCTAAAAAATACCACAGGAATGTAAGGCTAAACAATTGGATAAGCAATTCATGAAGAAACAGCTCCCAAATATGCAAAAAAGTCTAGAAGATTTAGGATTTTTGTTTGGAAGTGTTTTTATAGGTAGTTTTTTACCCCAAGCAGACTCCAAACAATTTTTCATCAGATTGTAAATGGTGGAGATGTGATTTGAAAGAAAGAGGTAATTGGGAACATGTTTTTTTGGGAGAGTTATGAGTTGGCAGACTTTAAAAATTCCCTGCAGACTACTCTGTCAGAAATATTAGATGAACAAGTTGGTGCAACTAAGGAAATTATTTTTTTTTACCTGTAATACAGAATCAGAATTGTCTAGACATAGTAAGGCCTTCTTAAGTTTAATTCTAGTGATTGCCAAAAAGGCATATACTAGAAAATGGAAATCAAAGTCTAAAGCAATTGAATTAGAAGTAGTGAATATAGTAACAGAGACAGAAGAAATTACATAGAAAAAAATGGGAATTGTGAGAACAATACATGCAGAATAATGTTTTGGAGGAGGAATGAAGTTCAAGGGAAGGCAGGAATTGAATGGGCTATGTAATATAGCAATAACCCACGCCTGGGTGTGGGTAATGCTGGATTTACCCATGGTTGGTGTGGTTTGGTCATGAAACAAAGACAACCGTGGGTAAATCCAGCATGACAGTATTTAATTACTTTTCTTAAATAATGGCATTGTATAATGCCTCCTTGCTGCCCTTCCGCAGCTTTCTGGTATTCTCCGGCAGTTCTGATGTACTGCGCATGCATATGCTTATACAGTACATCAGAGCTGTGGGTGGAAGCAATGGAGAAAGCAAGATCTCCGTTGCATGTTAAAGGAGTTTAACATAGGAGAATCTCTGTTGCTTTTTTTAAAGCTGTCTCACTATGTTAAACCCCTTTAACATATCGAAACACCTTTAAAAAAAGCAACGGAGATAGGAAGATCTCTGTTACTTTTTTTAAAGCTGTCTCGCTATGTTAAACTTGTTTAACATTTATACTAATGGAAAAAGTCTTTTTCCATTACTATAACTCTGATTTATGACCAATCAGCGTGCGGGGTTGTTGTATAATGTTCAATTGATAATGCTATATAGCAGATTATATGTGATGTATAATGTTTAGAACTGAAAATATGCCAATATGGTTTGTTTTCATGTCATAAGTGATATTCAGTAAAAATGTTTTTTGTTCAAAAAAAAAGATCCTCACAGATCAATAGCCTAATAAGTACCAATAAACCCATGAAAGCATAATATAATATATGAAATTATTTTTTAAACCAGTGTTGTAATGCCTCTCTACTTAATACTGTCCCTGTCTCTGTCACACACAATTTCATTGGCTGCCTTTTTTGTTGTTGCTGCTTTTTTCACATTTTGATTGACAATTTTTATTTTTAGAAGCCAAGTAAAGGTAACAGATAACTGTTCTGCTCCCTTGTAGGACCCTAAAAGCAAGCATTGGTATTCAGTAAATAATTTAAACAATGTTCTGTTATGTCAGCAATATTAAGTCAAAATATTATATCTTGAATATAGGTAGAAGTGCAGACACTGGCATCTGAAAACAACACAGAATGTTGTTCATAAAGGTGACTGCTGCTTTAATAAAAACAGGTTAAGTTAAAATGTTGCATACAAAGAAATAATAAAAGTTCTGCAGTTCATTTTTTGTCATCCTTAGGTGCATTTGTTTTACAACTTCAGTCATGCTAAGGACTGCTTCCCTCTGCAGTTTCTACTAATAATTTTTTTTAGAAAGCAGCAGTACCTGTCTGCTATACACCTAAATCCTTATATGGTACTTCCTTCTACCTCCTGATATATACTGTTTAGTCTGCTTCACTTATTAGTAACAAATGTTCATAGTTGCATATTCTTAGGTGAATACTAGGCTAACTGCCCTGAAGGGCCATTTGAAGCATAGCCAATAACCTGAGGTCAGAATCAAACCCTATATGTTGTGTCTATGAGGTGAAGACCTTAACCATTATACCAAATCATCCACATGATAAGAGGTTACAGTGCACCTGACTTCCTGTATCCTTGCATTATATGTTTTCACCTACCACACACTTAATGCTTTTAACATACTGCAAAGTTTTAGTTTGCACATATTCCATTTCTGCATTATGTCCCATGACTTTTACAATAATTCCTATCATTCATTCTTGCTTAACCTGCTGCATTCATTTTGTATCCATGGAAAAATCCAACCCCCAGAACTACAAACCTAAACTATAGGTGGGTGTCATGACTTATACTATACTGGTTTAAGTGAATATCTTTTTCACTTGTGAATGTTTCTCTGCAGATTGCATCTTATATTAAAGACCTTCTTGTTGTTTAACTCTGTAAGCCTTCTTATTGTCAAAAAGGAATGACATACTAGGAGCTCATAGTGACCACCATTTTATTTTCCTCATTTGGTAGCGACTTTTGATGTTTCTCCCTCTTATTTTGTAGCTCACTGTTTATTTTATGTGTTGTAGGTTCATGCATTTGGATACTTCTTTGTCAGCTTCAAATGTTTGCATTCTACCTATTCTAGGTTTGCTGTTTGATTATCTATTCATTAAATCATTGCAGGTGTGTTTGGCCCATTGCAGATCTTACTCCTAGCTACTAAAATGATTTTTTGGAACCATTTCCCTTTTATTTTCCTTTTCCCTTAAATATACCATTTAGTTTCCTGTTCATAAGCAAGTTATACATACATGTTATTACTGCATGTCCTGCTTTGTGATTCTCCAGGCTCCCCTGTCCACACCACCACCATTGTATCAGATAGTGAAAGGCCTTATGAAATCAAGTAGTTTACAACGTGCCAAACGAAGTTTTCTGACAGCATTTTTTTTTTGGTGTACATCCGAAATTATTTACTTTTTGGTTGAAAAAAAAGTTCTTGAAAATATAAATATCTTGATTTTTTTGCCAAAATTTATAAAAACATAAAAATCTCACATCCACAGTAAACAGATTTGCATGCTTATTATGTGTATTTGGCCAGAATCTTTTTTTTTTCTTTCTTCAATATTTAAAGTACTAAAATAAAGAACTGGCACAGCTTGTATTTCCAGACGCCGACTGAAACAAAGAGTTATAGGAATAGGGTAGTTTCCTTTCTAGTCTAAATGCTTCCCTTACCTTCTCTGTGCATTTGCATGGCAATGTGAGAATATGAGAGAACCCCTTCATCCAGTGAAATGCTTTACCATCACACAGTATTATCATTACCCCATCTGTGTTTTACTGCTATTTGAGTCAGTCAGCTCTTGCACCATATTAAAACTACCATGGTATCTGTTTCACCACCTGCATGAAGGCTTTATATACATTTAATACCCTTTCTGTAAGGAAATGTTTATTTACATACTTTGAGACCCACTTCCCAAATAACTTATTAGACTGTACTTCTCTTGAACATGTATTGGGCCTCTTGCTTTACTAAAAAGTGTGCCAAGCAGTTAATTGGCTCCTTAGTGAACAGGAATGAAGCCCTCATCATGACCCAACCACCCAGGGTATAATTAGCTTGGACAAAGTAAGAAGTGACCTGTGATAGTAGGAGTGACCAGTGAATGCCTTTTCACCCATAGTGCAGGAAAAAGTGCAGGTCCAGTATCAGTCCAGCTTGCTGCAATACCGAATTCTATGTCAAAGTGGGAGCACAGCACACAGCAGCAGAGTGGGGACATACACCTGATACTGTCAAGGTGTAATAAGTAGTTGGCTACGTGAAGGCATTACAGGAATGTGCATGTCCCCATGGAGGGAAGACATAGAAGGCCCTCATACAAGTAACAAGTATACACATTAATCACCCATGAGAACTTGGGCCATCATCAGAAAAACCCTGATAGCTGCCTGGATGTTTCTCCAAAGAAGAATGAATGACTGGAATGACTGATCATGGGAGAGCTGGTATCAGGAAAGCAAGGGGGGGGGGGTAGAAAGACAGGGTCTATATTATATTATCGAAGTTTCAAAACTTCTAATCTGATATGGTCGACACCATATAATCGAAGTCTTGAAACATCGAAAATGTAATACAACACAACCTACAAAAACAAACCATTTAAACACTCTAAGCAGGGGGGCACTACAGTGCATCCCCTGTATGCTGCACAACAGTGCCATTACTGGAAAATTAATCAAACTACTTCTTGTGGGAATAAAACTCACAGCCTTCTTTATCAAAGGTAAGTGAAATTAAGCTTTATTTCAAGAAAGAGGGATGATTGTCTCAGCTTTTACAAAAGGACAGTAGGGTCAGGAACACTAACTGAATTCAGGAATAATAAGACAGTTATTAGATTATCTTTAAGTGGACAGAGGGAGGAGTGTTAAATCTTTAGTTAAGCAGAACTACAGTCCACCCAGTAATTGTTAGACAAACTAAGTGGACCACATAGTCTTTGCCTGCCATCAAACTCAGTATTTCTATAACGCTGCCCTTATGGTTGTCTTTTTTCCCTGTTATCCAGAAGTTGTCATAATTTGTTTATTTAGTACTTGCTCCAGCCTTCCCCTTGATTTCTTCAGCAATATTCACAAAGGCACAAGTTACTGCTCTTTAGAAGTTCTAATGCACATGCAAGTGCAAAATCATTTTTCAAGCTCCAACTACTACACAAGTACAAACTTGATGTATTTTCTATTACTGTGTCTTGTTTTATGGAGGGTCATGACATTTGAATGGTGTTCCAAAAACTTATGCCAGCTAGGAAGCAATGAGAGAACAAGGACATTTTTTGTATTCTAAATTCCATATAGATAATTGCAGTTTTCTCTTCCTTTTTCAGATAGTGTAATCATAAAGTTTTTTGGCAAGTGTCCAGATTTTTTCTTTTTTTCTTTTTGCTTTCATGGATGTATATACTTTACTGCTTTGTTTAGACATATTATACTGTAACATTTTGTTGCATACTGCCTTTAATAATCTCATTTCCGTTTTGACTTTGGTGTTTATCAACATTTCCTGCCCATAGGCTCTTATAGTGAAGCTATGCATGAGCTAACAGTGACACTGGAAAGACAAGTAACCATGGTTTCATCAGACAGCAAGAAATGCTCTTTTTTGTAGTATTAAGATTCAGGAAGTCAACTGCTAATAACGTTAAAGAGAAGGCCCAGCTGAAATAACCAAAGGCACTCTACTGAACTATTTAAGGAACTTTTACTTCATTATTATCATTATTATTATTATTATTATTATTACATCATTTCCATCCTTGAAGCAAATTAGACACAATTCAAGGGAGTTTTGAAGTGTTATTGACAGAATTTTTTAATGTTTTCAGAACAGCCTCACCAAAATGTTAAGTTTGTACAGAGTACTGTTTCTTTCCAGTTTTCATCTTTGAAAACAGAAGAACTTAGATGTTATGCAGTGAGTTAAGGGTTTAGTAGGCTCTTAAATCTAGACCATTTCACAAATTACAGCAGCAGTAGTTTCTGGGGTGTATGCATGCAGAATTCGGTACACTGATTATTGTACATGCCATCTGAACATGGTCCCTGTTGCCAAGCAGTGGAAACTACATTTAGGAGCATGCACCCCTTCTGAAGATATCTAGCATTATACTGATCTTACTTCAGGATGCATAACATTAGAAAAATCCTGCAGCATGTCCCAGCATACACGGCTTTCCTTATCTGAGCAGCTTTTCTTGAATGAATTGTCTCAGTACTAACGTTTCCACGATTCATGCCCAGCATAACACATTCCAGTGAGATTTTTTCCAATATTGAAGAGCATTCCTGTTGTCACTGTATTTTGTTCTTTCCTTTCAGTTATTCCTCCTAGATCTTCTCCTTGTTACAATCACAGACATGTCTGTGTTTTTTAAAACTTTAGAAATGACACTGCATGCCTAAAGAGAGCTTCTATTCCACAAATACTATAGCAGAAACCTGATTTTGTTTATATTATGTTGATATAAACTGCTACACTAGTGTCAGAGGTTCAAAAGTACAAGCCAGCACTGCCTTTAAACAAAAACTGAGGCCTTCCTTACCACTCACTGTCTTGCAGTAATGCAATCATGTGAAGGACACAATAAAAAGTGTCACTGAAGAAACAACAAAAGTATGTCACTCACTTAAAAATAGTAACAAAAAGCAATTGGGCACAAAGTAATAAATCAGAATTTTTGGTTTAAGACTGTAAGACCTAGCTCTACTTCAGAATTCTGTGAGATGCTGATGGTCTGTCCTTGTTTACTGGTGACTCCTTTAGGGCTGAGATTGACAGCTCTTTCTGTTAGTTGACTTGGCTGGTTCCCTATATTTAGTCTGACCAAAAGAAAGGATTTGAGAGAAGAGTTCCAATATAAGAGCAGTTGGCAATAAAAAGCTGTGCATTCAATACAGATAATATACAGAGTAAAAATAAATTATAAGATATCTGTCTATTCTCACAGCTTATTGGCCTGTAGGAAGTGTGACACTACACACACTCTTCCATAGCTTGTTTTCTTTGAAACAACCACCATTTGAAATGGAAGTCTTGTCATCCTCCTATAATGCTTCTCCATTAATGATATAAGTGTTGACATCAACGCTTAGGGCTTTGTTCCCTTAATACTGCTCTCCAGGAGTGTTTTTTTTTTCCTCAGGCCATTTCTTCTCTGACACCCCTCTTGCAGGTACTAGACCAAGACAAGGATTTTCCTAGTTAAAGGGCACATTAGGGTCCATGTTAAACATCTACCCCTCCACCATCTTACCATCTAAAACTGTTTTTGGTTTTGGCTTGCACTCATGACCAGGCACAACACATGCATTAACTCACAAAGGTGGTTGTACAGATACATCCACATTAAAGTAAACTACTATGCTGGTCACCAAACATCAAAGTAAAACAGCATGCAGATGAATAAAACTTCTAAATGATGAGCCACCAATAAAAGACGTATGCTAATACCAACGAGGCACACCTTACAATGTGAAACTGAAACCAAAGTGAAGGCCATTTTCTTCCTCATGAGCAGTCTACATAGCATGTTGGTGTATGTTACCTCCAACTCAAATAAGGCACCAAATGATGTTTTCAAACATGCAAAACAGTACAATATTTTTTGTGTATATTTGATTGTAACTTCTCAGTCTTGGGCATCACATAATTTATACAGTCTCCAGTTGTGAATATATATTGTTCAATGCCAGAAGTCTAAACAAAAAACTCCATTCCCTGCAAGCTCCTTTATTCTGGAGAATATAGACATCTGTGCAATTACAAAGACTTAGTTTAAAGCTGCATAGAGCACCCTGGCAGTGCAAGACTATAACACCTTCCACACATTTAGACCAGCTAGGGTTTAAAGGTGGAGTTGTCTCAATTTACATCAAACACAAACACACCTCAAGGCTGGTCGAAAAGTATGACATGCTTGAGCTTCTCCATGTCCAACTTACCTATTTCATTGCAACCAATAGGTCCCCCTCCATGACTCAGAAAGTCTATACTATGTACCTGAATGAACTGGAGATACTCCCAGTTCAGAGCAACACAATATTCATGGGTGACTTTCCCTACCCCAACATTAACTGGGAATCATATATGACCTCAAATATGCCAGAGATGTCTGAGCTGTGTTGATGCAGAAATCTTGGAACACCTGCCCTGCAAACCCACCAGTGGCACACGTTTCTTTGACTTGGGCCTCACAAATACAGGAGAACTGTACATTACCTCTAGTGTAATATCCTCAATGGTCAGGTCAGACCACAAAGCTGTCTCTTTTGAAATAAATAGTAAACTTGGGAACTCAGCTAACCCTTATACATTTAAAGATTATTTCAAGGCTAACTACCTTCTACTAAGTGACAGTCTGACAAAATTCAAAGCACCCCAAACCCTGAAAACACAGCTGCCTATGCAGAATTGTTCACAGAAACCATGTAAAATCATGTAAATAGCTGCACAAGGACAGCTGTACCTACCTGAAATAAAACTTGAAACACCACCACGACCAAAAATTAATAATCCACAAGAAAGGACAGATAGATTCACACCAAGTGAATAATTTAGCGCTTTCGTTTTTTAATAAAAACTTCATCAGAATCACAGACAATACATACATTGACCCAATAAATACCCTCAACCCTTACAAAATTAGCATACATAATTACTGACATCATCATCAATTAGTAAAAAACACACAAATACGAGTACAGTTAAAGTTACATGTGCATATACTAAAAGTTAAAACTCAACCATTAGCCCATAAGCTCCACACCATAATATAATGCAACACCGAAATTATTGCAAGTAGCCCTCTGTATTTAATCTAAGAATAGAACTAACTGAAATGTTGGAATTCAGCCCCGGATAATGTGATACGTTTGTTTTAAGTTGCCATCTCAATTCTTTAGACTCTAGAAAATCATTAAGTGGACCACCCCTGTCTCCTAAAATAACTTGATCAAGCACAGAAAATCTAAAAGAATGTCCATGGTTATTAATAACATGTACAGCCAACACATTTTTTATATCTTGTTTCTTGATGTCATAAAGGTGTTGATATATTATACTCTTAAGGGCATTAATAGCTTTACCAATATAAAAACAGGGGCATTGGGTGCACTTCCCTATGTAAACTACTGCCTTACTACTACATGTAAACTTCTTTTTATGTTTAAAACTGCCAAAATTGGGTATGAATATTTCTTTCCCTTCAATAATGACTTGACATTGTGAACAAAACCCACATTTAAACATGCCCATAGTACCAGAATGTTGTTCCATGTTATTCTCCAACATATTTTTGATGGTAGTATCCTTTTTATAAATTATATTAGGTTTTGACCCTACAATATTAAGCAACTCGTCATTGGTATTGAATAAATTCCAATTGTGCTGAATGATATTAACTATACTGTTGTAATGAATATTATACTTAAAAATACCTACTTTGTTGAATATATTACTTTCAACATTGGTATTTTTTATCACAGTAGTATTTTTATATCTTTGCCAAGTAAAGGAAAAAAGGTACCATTTTCCCTTTTTTCAATAACCTCCTGAAAGATGTTATCCACATATTCACTGGGATATCCTCTATTAATTAACATCCCCCTAAGTACCTTAATTTGGTCCAGGAATTCACAGTTCTCTGAAATCATCCTGGCCAATCCAACCCCCTGTCCCTTCACTAATGCCTTCTTTTGGTGTATAGGGTGAAAACTACTGAAGTGCAATAGTGTATTGGAATAGGTGGGTTTCCTGAATATTGTGGTCTCAAATCGTTGTTCTATTGTATTTTTATATATAGTAATGTCCAAATAATTGATTTTCTCATATGAAAAGACATGTGAAAATTTCAAAAAATCTGTGCTAACCTCAATAAATTCGACAAATTTATCGAGTTGGTCTTTAGTATCATCCCATATAATTAAAATATTGTCCAAATACCGACCATAAAATTTCCAGCATTTTGCAAATGGGCTGGAAAAAATAAACTCTGTTTCCCAAAAGGCTAGGACAGAGTTTGCAAATATGGGGGCACATGTTGCCCCCATTGCTACAGCATTGCACTGTTTAAAAAGCTGCTCCTCAAATACAATGATGTTAGTCTCTAAGACAAGTTCCATTATTGTTCTTATAGTAAGGATGCGATTATGTTCATAGTCAGTATAACGACATAAATATGAATAGAACCATTCAATACCAATTTCATGAGGAATAATAGAAAACAAGTCTTTTACATCTATGGTAACAAATATGAGGTTGTCCTTGTATATTTCCTTGTTAAGTTTTTTAAAAGGTCCCAAGAATCTTTAATAATCCACTGACAATTGGCCAAGACATCCTTAAGTTGGATGTCGATGAATCTAGCTATAAAATAAGTTTTGGATGCCTTAGCATCCACAATAGGCCTAAAGGGGGGGTTCCTAAGATCTTTATGGATCTTCGGAATACTGAAGATTGTAGGTGTCTTTGGTGATTTTACTACCATAAAAGACTGTTCATCCAGTGAAATTTGCCTATTGAGAAGTGATTCTTCCAGAATCAAATCGACCCTTATATATATATGTGTATATATATATATATATATATATATATATATATATATATATATATATATATATATGGAGCTTATGGGCTAATGGTTGAGTTTTAACTTTTAGTATATGCACATGTAACTTTAACTGTACTCATATTTGTGTGTTTTTTACTAACTGATGATGATGTCAGTAATTATGTATGCTAATTTTGTAAGGGTTGAGGGTATTTATTGGGTCAGTGTATGTATTGGCTGTGATTCTGATGAAGTTTTTATTAAAAAATGAAAGCGCTAAATTATTCACTTGGTGTGGATCTATCTGTCCTTTCTTGTGGACTACCTGAAATAAACATATAACTAAGTCACCCTGGTGGAATCCTAATATAAATAGGTTGGATAAAAAGGCAGCCAGAAGGTTTTTTTCAATTATGTCTGCAACCTTAAAGGTAACACCCAACAATGTCCTGAACTAAAGGTGAGTGGAATCACCTATACTGAGACAGAAAATATAGCAAATCTGTTATCAGTAACTTTAGCTCCAGTTTACCAGTCTTTATCCCCAGTCACTCCCTAGAAAATACCCCCCACAATGCTTCTTCACCAGCCATCAGTAGGAAACAGAACCTCACTGCACTCTCTAAGGCCAAGAATACTGCTTCTATGGGCAATGAAAATATCGCAGAATGCCTCCTCAACAGTATGAAACATGACCCGTCAGGCTCACTAGAATCTCTATTTAACTAAAGTCGCCTGACAGGCTTTCTGACAAATGACTGGAGGAATGAAATGGTTATCAGTCTCTACAAAGTAGAGCCTTCCACAGACTCGGGGAACTACAGACCCATAAGTCTGATTAGTCTCATATGTAGTGCCATGGAAAGAATTATCATGAATCTGATAAACAATGAAATAGGAAAGCTAAAGACACTGGACACTACTAAGTTCGGTTTTGTAAAAGGCAGGTCATACCAACTTAACTTGGTGGACTTCTTTGATAAAGTCACTAAAGCAATTCAAACTGCCTACCTCATCCTGGTCAAGGCTTTCAATATGATACCTCACTCTTACATTGAGGATAAACATTCAAAATTAGGCATAAACCAATATGCCACCCAATGGATAGCCAGCTGGCTCACGGACAGGACACAAGAAGTTAGGATAGGGGAATTCACCTCAACAAAGAGGCCAGTCACTAGAGGAGTCCTATGAGTATTGGTTCTGGAGCCTCTCCTTTTTGGCATCTACTTCTCTGAAGTCAATGCAAACATCAAGGGCCTCTGGTTGTCCAAGTTTGCAGACAGTTGCAAACTAGCCATGGTCACTGAATCCACTAAAGGCACACATACCACTCAAGAAGGCCTGATGAAGACCAACAACTAGTGCCAGAGCCATGGACTAGAACTCAATGCAAAAAATGTATAATAGTACTCTTTGGAAAGATGGCCATCTCTGAAAATTACTACATTGATAATGGTGTCTATATTAGATGATCGAACTTTTAAAAGTCCGAACGTCATATGGTCGACAACATATGACTGAACTTTTAAAAGTTCAAAAATCTAATAAAAAAATAAACCACAGAAAAAAAAACACCTGAATGTTTTAAGAAGGGGGGCAAGACCCCCTGCACCACCAACATGGGGGGCTGCACCTGACGTGCCCCCGATACACCCTGCCAACTCTGAGATCACACTACAGTGCAGGAAAGGGAAATATTCCCATTCTGCACTGTTTAGATCTCCATTGAAACTTTTAAAAGTTTGATCATATAGTGTCGACCATATGACGTTCGAACTTTTATAAGTTCGATTACGTAATATAGACCCTGATAATGCACATCTAAATGTTGACTCAATGGTCAGAGATGTGGGAACAAGTGCTGACAGTAACCCAGCTTTTGACCACTATGTGCCTTCTGTGCCGAAAAAAAATAATTCTACTTTGCACAACTTATAAGTGAGGGCATTGCATCCAGGTCCAAGGAGTTCACAGTTCCACTGCAGTCAGCTCTCATTTGACCAGTCATTAAGTACAATGCACCCTTTCGCATGTACCTGAGAAGGCACTTGAAACAGTTTGAGAGACCTCAGAGGTTCCTCACAAAAAAGAATACAGGGAGCAAACAAGGCCTATGCAGACAGTCTCAGAGCCTTATCCCTGTACTCAGCTTCCTACAGACTGCTGCACAATAATCTATCCTTAGCCTACAAGGCATCCTCTGATCCCCACACTGATGGATTTGTTCCATATCCACAAAACAAATAGCACCAGAAATGCTCATTCTAAGACCTAAACCTCATCTGCAACATAAATAGGCATGGTGAGGGTGCAGGTATGTGTCTCAGAGATTACCTTTCTCTGAAACAGGCTTCCCATTCATGAGTAGCAAAGTTCATCCTTTACTATATTCAAAGTAATTTGAACCAGTGGATGGGAAACTGCAAATTTGCTTCTAGTTTCGCACCTATGTCCCTCAAGGACAGGGGCAGCCTGTAAATGCTTGATGTGTACAAGCCTGTATTGTAGCTAATAAAATTCTTGGGTGTAGACATACGTCAGCAATATTTTGGTAATCTGGAGTAAGCTTGGCTAGGTTTAAAATTGCACACACGGAGCTGAGCAAAACTGACAACTGCTTTAATGAACAAGCACAAAAACAATCCACAGCAAGCTAAATCACAGCAGCAGTCACAATAACTTCCTCAGATACCTAACCTCTCTTCCTTTGGTGAATAAATAAACTAATCTAATTCAAATTTTTAGAAGCATTTTAGTTTTGTGTTGGTAATATTTATATTTAACAAAGCAATTTTAACCAAGGTTTATGTTTGAAGTATTTTATATAACATAATATATATATACATATCTATTTATTATATATACTTTTGGTTTTAACTTTTAGATTCATTCACCTTTAAGGTACATGTGTTTTAATGCATTTTGCATGTGTAATTGAATTTGTTCACTCATTGGTTCATTTGAATTAGATTAGTTTATTTATTCACCAAAGGAAGAGAAGTTAGGTATCTGATGAAGTTATTGTGACGAAAACGTATGTGGATTAACTTTACAGCATTATTGTGCTGTTGCTTGTTCTTTGCAATTTCGTTTGCTGTGCTGTGCTGCCGTGATTTAGCTTGTTGTGGATCGTTTTTATGCTTGTTCATTAAAGCAGTTGTCCATCTTGCTGAGCTCCATGTGTGCCTTATTTTAGGTTTACAAATTTTTATCTTGGGCACTCTGACCACTGATTTGGTTTATAGGTTTAAAATGGCTCTTGGGCTGATAATCCAGTAACTACCTGTGGATCTATTGCTTTCTTATAGTCAGTTTAAATGCTGTATGCTGTTTTCCTATGACTGTAAAGTGCAAACAAGATTTCTTCTGCTTTCTCTCCTGTTTGATATCTACTTCTCTGAAGTACAGACTAACACAGAAGGCCTTTGACTAACAAAGTTCGCAGATGACTGCAAACTAGGAGCCATAGTCGAGTCCTGAAAGAGAGATTATGAGAAAAAGGGAAACCTGTTACATCCCCATTATACGGAACATGGCACCTATCATAAAGAGTGATTAACAACCTAGAAAAGTTAGGTGCCAACCTTATACTTAAATATAATGATAGAGCTCAGGAATTCGTGACAAGTTTGAGAAATGCATGGAAGTTTTGCCTTAGTGACAACATTAAAGTTATTTTAGGACCTGAACCATCTAAAGTTTATAGTAGAGGGAACAACATAAAGCGTATACTTGAAAGAAAAATCAACACTGGAAGAAAATCTTGTATGAAGAAATGTGCCATGTGTAAATATTGTAGATACATAAATGAGGGACCATACTTATGTGTTTATGGTTTTAAATACACAATACCATGTCCAGGGATATGTAATTGCAACACCAAAAATGTTTATGTTGCGTCATGCATTTCATGTGATGGATTTTATGTGGATAAAACCATTAGGAGGTTGTGTGATAGAATTTCAGAACATCTGAGATGTATTAATAGAAAGGATGAACACAATGCACTTTTTTTACATTAAAAAATGTGTAAGAATTTTAAGAAGTTTACATTCTTTATTATAGGCCAGGTAACCATGGGTGAAAGGGGTTGTGATATTAACAACAAGGTTGGAGCTCTAGAGACAACCTGGCAATTAAGATTAAATGCCCTGAAGTTACCTGGCTTAAATGATGCTATTTCTCTGATGCCTATTTTAAAATTAAAGTCAAATCAAGTGTAACTGAAGAAAAAAATATATTATTTTAACAGTTATTATGGTGAATAGAGTTTGGTAAACACCAGTAGGTTTAAAAAGTTAATGAAAGACACTTTTTAGTGTAACCATGTAGATGTACTACAAGTTAAGGGGTACAATAGTAGTAATAAGGTGAACATCTTGCCTATAAACTTGTATGTTTTTTAAAATAACATGCCTGTTTCAAGTCATTTTTAACTTTGACATGAACAAAAAAAGTCCGTTTAATATTATAGTGTTTTAGTTTTTAAATTTTAGGTGTAGGAAAGGTGAAAAGACATGAATTGAGCTTATTATTGTAGTTAGTTAAACCATTGGGTTAAGTGGTGATGTAACCAATTAACCAATTAAATGTTTGTATATAATGAACTGTGGATGTTAAACCAAATGACTCTGAAGAAGCCAGTGGTTTGTAGCCTGGTGAAAGCACTTAGTCATTTGGTATTTATGTGTTTGTTGGCGTATTAAAAGTGGAAGACCATCGATTTTTTTCCTCTGGTGACTATTTTTTTATTATTTTTATGTTTATTAGAAATATGGTGTTTGCCTACAATCATTTCAAAATGCTGTTGAAAGTCTTGCTAAACATTGTAAACAAAGAGCTTACCCACATCTAACTTTTGCTGCCATAACTGTTAGAAGCATAAGAAATAAAATTGCTAATCTACATGCCTGGATCACCCAATATAAGCCCGATATTCTTAAAGTAACTGAAACCTAGCTTAAGCCCAACATAAGAAACTCCAAAATTACACCTCCCAGCCATAATATCATTCATAATGACTGCATAAAGTGGAAAGGTAGGGGTATTCCTCTAATATTCCTCTGGCATCGACGCTTTACTTTTCTAATACAGTATGGTGCACATCACTACACTAACATGGTCCCAGGTATCTGTGTCCATGCTGTCACTTCAGTTGTACTTTGCATGTAATTCCATCAAGTAGTAGCTATATTAACTATCACTTTTCTGTGAATTGCAATCCTACAAGCCTGTTTGAGTAAATAGGCTTGAGATTATTTTTTTTAACTAACCGGACAATTATATTAGTTTAGGAGTTCCAGAGATGATCTGTCTTCATGGAGATTACTCCCCAGGTAGAAATAATGGCAGTCAAAGAAATATTTGGTGAAAGTATGCACTAAAGATCAAGTGACTATGGTATATATTTCTACCATAAACATATTTTTGAAGCAATCTCTAGAAGCTGCATAAATGAACCTTTGGGTATTAAGCACGAGGTGTCAGAAAAGCTACCACAGGGATAACTATCTTGTGCCGGCCAAGCATTCATAGAGATGTCACTTTTTGATCCTTCGATGTTGGCCCTTCCTATCATTGTGAAGCAGAATTCACCAAGCATTGGATGGGTCACCCACTAATAGGGAACTTGAGCTGGGATTAGACCATCGTGAGACAGGTTAGCTTTACCCTACTGATGATGTGTTGTTGAGAAAGTAATCCTGCTCAGTACAAGAGGAACCACAGGTTCAGACATTTGGTGCATGTGCTTGGCTGAGGAGCCAATGGTGCAAAGTTATCATCTGTGGGATTATGACTGAATGCCTCTAAGTCTGAATCCCACCTAAACATAATGATACCGCAAAATCTAGAAGCGGCAATACCTCTAGTGTAATGGTGCATGAGATTTCTGAATGGCTAAGGAGCTGGTTTGCACCAAAAGATAATGCAGTCGGCAGTCTACTCAGAAAGGGTTTGCTTGGTTAATGCCTGTCCTTCTGTCAGCTGAAGAAATTAGGAAAGCAGGTCTTCATTATTCTAAAACCATTCATATGTTTTTATGTAAAACCTGAGATGACAATGCACAGAGTATGATGGGGTCTTTATCCTTTTGTTTGTACCTTAGCAAATAAAACAGATAGGTGAAATTAATTGCTCAGGCACAAGTTAGGAATTGCTTTTGAGAGAAAAGGTGAGCTAATCCTAAGGGACACCTGTTCCCTGTGAAACACTACATATGCTTCAATGCACATTAGAGCCTGCAAATGCATGACCCTGTGAGCACACGTGATGGGCACTAAAAAAGCATTTACTAAGATTCAGATTTCAATATCAGTAAACCTTCTCCATCATCTTACTGATTCCATGTCTCATCATATAATTCAGGCAAAAACGATAAAAAAATAACTCTTGTCACCCAATGATGGTCAAGAAGGGTGTGGCTATATAGGAAGAGCTCCCCGACACAACCAAACAGCAAAAAAAATAAATAAATAAAAAATAACAGCACAGTACTAAATGTACCATTTTTTTCTCTAATATTCCCCAATTCTAGCCTTTTCTATTGAAATATCAATCTTAGATGCATATACAATACATCCAGGGCATGCAGGCTTGTATTACCACATATTTCTCCAGACATAACCATAGCTACAGAAACATCGCTGAAGAAAGACATCAGTGACAATGACAATGAAATTACCCAACTTGGTTTCAGTATAATTAGGCCTGACAGCAGTGGCGGCTGGTGACTTTAAATTAAAGGGGGACTGCAGGAGACAGCTGAATGGCTGGAGTCAATGGTAAGGGATGTGGCCAACTAGAAAGGGGTGGAGCTATGCTCAAAACCACAAAAACTGGGACTTTAATTAAATACGCTGCCCTGGGTGCCAAACCATCATTAAGAGAGTTCAATCAAGACAAAATGAAGTGTAGAAGAAAAAAATATTTCAATGCATTGGCTATATGACAGCTTACTTAATATCTAAATGGAAACGCAAAGGTTGTGAGGCATGAAAAAATAAATTACTTTTTAAATACATTACTGGAATGCCAGTAAAAATCAAGTATAAGATAAAACAAGCAGCACTCAACTCAAACCACTTCTCCTTGCACTTGTTCTAATTATAATTTATATTCAGCTTTATAAAATTACCAAGTAACATGCTGAAAGTAGCAATCTCTGTGATACCCCCACTTGTAAAAATGTTTCTTATCCGAAAAAGACCTGCTGCCTGACAACAACTATCTACTTGTTTCATGGTGAAGACATGATCAAAGTAAAAAATGAACAGCAAACAAGAAACAAGCTCAAGATAAATTGCTTAAAGGATTACTGCACAAGTTATGGACCACACATGATAGGTTGGCATTCTATTTAGTTTATGGGTAAAGCCTACAAAGATGACTGCAAGTCTCCAACAAATGTAATGAGCTTCTGAAAATACTATAATCCTGTCCGTTATTACAAATACTGTCATATGCATTTCAATACCTAAGGCTTATACATTATCTAGTTATGTAAATATTCTTTGCATGGCAACAACAAAAAGGCTTTCAATGTTGGTAATTCTTTAACAGTATGCTTATTAAAGCTTACTTGCATCTTACAATCTCCGACAAACCTACCTGATGATCATTAAAGCATTGCTACTTAAGCACAGAGCAACAGGGCACTGTGACAGCATGCATTTTCTGAATAATAAGCATAAATCAACATTAAAAAAATATGACAGAAAACCAGAACATTCTGCAAAATCAAGGACAGATGAAAAGCCACTGTCGTACTTGTGTCTACCTTGGATGGGGGAATACTCTGCACACTTACACTGCATAACTGCTCCTTGTCCTGCTTGGACACATCCAGAGTCACTACATGGGGGAGTGGGGTGCAAAAGTATGTCACAATTTGAAATGTCTCTGGCTGACGGTGATGGCACTGACACTCATACCTCTCAACCTCAGAGCAAGAAATCTGGACAAAGTCATACATAGAAGTGGGACACAGGCCCAAAATTTTTTAAAATATTGCTCTTATAAACTTAGAAAGATAATAGAATAGTAGTAGGTCTTGCATTGGTATGAATTTTTTAAGGGTATGAAATCTGAAACTCAAATGTCTGCCATTACTGAAATCTGAAACGCAAATGTCTGCCATTATTTTCTAACTTCAGTCTTTAATGATTTGCCACTAATTTGCCAGAAAACCAAAATTTTATGAAAAACGGATCAAAAATGTGATGCAAAAATATAAAATTGCCACACAATACAGCTGGGAACCTGTCAAAGAAGGGACACCTTTTTAATATTAGTACTGTTAACTTGGGCAGCTGACAAAATAAGAGAATCTACATGCATTTCTGAAATAAAAAAAGTAGCTATAACTTTGATCATTACAGTTATTTATAACTGTAAACCCTCCACGGTTTCTTCCAAAATTGCCATTTTGTAGAGGGATTATTAGGGGGAGAGCAACATTTTGAGCCAAAATTGGGGACAATTGAGAGGTTTGGATATTCCTAATTCTATAGAGCGATTTATTTGCACATACCTCTCAACCTCTTAATGCAGGAAATCTGGACAAGGCCAAATATATTGGGGGCACATACAAACAGTACTAAAATTGCTCTTGTATAAACTTAAGACAGTTGATAAAATAACAAGTCTTGCTTTAGCATGCATTTTTCTGAAGGTTATGACATCTGAAACACAATGTCTGTCATTATTTAGTTACTTCATTCCTAAATGATTTGCCAGAAAACCACAAATGTTTTGAGGAACAAATCAAAAATAAGAAGCAAAAATCTATTCATTCTGCAAAAATCTGGACATTTGAGAGTATAGTTCAGCCAGGGCTGTCTTTGAGTTTGCTGCCCTTCCCCCCTCACAAAATCATGTTCGAATGGAGCCTCCTCCCTGCAGCCATTCCAATGTCCCATTCCTTGGTTATTTTGCCCCATTTACCATAAACAATGTTATGTGCATACTGCGTTATTTCTGCAATGATTTGGATTTCATTTGAAAGTTTTATTTTGCACTTTACAGCACAAACATTAATAGATATCTGCTAAACAAAGCAATGCAGTCTCACAATGAAAATAGACTTAGCATTAAAACTTCTCTGCCCTTGAAACTCACATTCATTGAAACAGCATTGAAACCCACATTCAAAGAAAATGCATTTTGCCAGTGGCAGATAAAGATTAACTTTGACTGTTTTCAAATCATAGGCCCCTTGCAGACGAAACATAAACTTTGATACACCATTCTGATTGTATTAAATTATATTCCTTGTACAATACAGTACAGTTGTTAGAGGGAGTTTTAAATGTATTGTTTTGAACATTTTTCCAGTAAGCAATGAAACAAAATGCATGCACCAATAATGATGAAACTGCCCAATTCAGAACCTTTCCATTATAAAGGTCTACTGAAACGTATCCACCAGTATCAGTAAATATGCACAATCTCTGAAGAAGTAAACGTCATCTAAATAATTCCACATTAAAGAAATCTGTAACTAATGAAGAGGTTGCTGCTAGCAAACAACTTTATATTTCATTGTTTCATCTACAAATAAAGTGCCTGTTGCCCTTGAGGAATAAATTGCCTATGTTGCATTAAAAAAATGATAAGCTAGCAATATTGCAATAGGGAATGGATGGCAAACTGATAACAGGTTCATGGTTACTAGGTATCTTCACCAAAAAGGACTGCAGAATCCACCGCTTTATAACACAGTACAGTATCAGCAATGCATCTACCTACTGTGGGAGTAGAACCCACAGCCTTCTGCATCAAAAGCCAATGCCCTACCTGTTGTGCTATTAAGAATGCAAGCAGACTTAGCATAAGCAGCACTAAACTTCTGTTCCCCTGCAGCTCTCAGCTCCTTGTAAAATCTACTCGACACTCAGCTGTATCTCTGAACTTTGCAGCACAAGAAATCTGGAAAAAGTCAAAATTTATTGGGGGGGAGACAAAAGCCCGAAAACCAGGGACACATTTTAAACATTGATTGTATAATGTTGGAAAGCTGCTAGAATAAAATGTCTTACTGCCATACATTTCACTGCCAAGTCTTGAACGCAGTACCCTGTGCAAAACAGTTATAGAAACATAGCACTATGCCAAATCAGCTGTTTTGTAAAAGAGAGGAAAACTGAAACTTAAATGGCTACCATTTAGTGAATTCAGTTCACATTATAGCTGTCAACCTCTTAGCACAAAACACCTGAACAAAGCCAATAATGGGAGAATACAGCCTCCAAAACATATTCAGTGAATTCAGTTCTCACTATAGCTCTCACCCTCTTAGCAAAATACACCTGGACAAAGCCAGTAATGGGGGAATACAGCCCCCAAACATATTCAGTGAATTCAGTTCTCACAATACCTCTCAACCTTAGCACAAAAAACCTGGACAAAGCCAATAATGAGGGAATACAGTCCCAAAAATAGGGACACATTTCAAATATCCATCTTATAAATTTAGAAAATTGCTAGAATAAAAGGTTTTGTGTTACCATGTACTTTCTGAAGAATATGAAGTCTGAAATTCAAATGCCTGTCATTTTTATTTAACATTTGTTAACCAGGAAATTCTGACTTGGAATAAAAGCCAATTTTCAGCAGAGGCCCAGGGAGAAACACTCCAGACACGTGTCTTTGTAAGATGGGAGGCCATGCAGGCTCCATACAGAAGACACCCCAGCCAAGAATCAAACCAGAGAATCTGTAGCTGTCATGCAACAATACGACCACTGTGCTACTGCACTACTAACTGTGTAAGGAAACAAAAATACAGAAACCACAGATTTTATGAGGAACAGAACAGAACAAATATGAGGCAAAAACTTGCAAGTTTTTTTACAAATGGTGGTGGGCAGGGAATTCAGGCCCTTGCCACCTGCATCCAATGTACAGGGTTCAAGCCTGAGGTATTATCTACCCACCATGTGTTCTCTCCAGCCACCAGAATATAGTAGCTATAGCAACTGGAGCATTTTACACACACACACACACACACACACACACACACACACACACACACACACTGAATTTACAGTACCTGAATTCAGTGATTCAGTCCCATTCAGTGTTCCAGTATCCTCAGTTCTGTCCTGCGAAAGCTAACGGCTGGTTTCCCCATGAGAAGGCTCAACTATCCTCCCAGCTGGTTTCCCCATGAGAGTAGGCTCCAGCCTTCAGATGATGCAGTCCAGAGTTCCTACATTCTATGTGGTCGTCACCACACAGACTTCTGGGCATCTGCATGGCAGAGATGCCTTCTCTCCTATGCAGACTGCTGACACAGCAGTCTGGAGTTCTGCACACATGCGCTGAGTTCCGGGACTTGAGATTTGTTTTGTTTTTTTCTTCTTTCTACATGTGGGGGGGAGGTTGCAGTCCTGCAGTCCTATAGCATGAGCTGCCCCTGGCTTGCACTCTGTTTCATCCCCCAACTTTTGGTAAATTTACTCACACACCTTCCACTGGATTCAAATAATGTTTTGACATTTTTGTTGTTCTTAAAAAAAGTCAGGGCTGCTCCCTCAGTCTATTGATTAGCCCAAGACTTTCAAAGACAATGCACCAATGACTATTTATAACATTCTTTAAAGAATGATGTCTCTACTGTATGGTAAAACTAGTGCCTGCAAGTGGTCACCCAGACTGAAACTGACATTTTGCACATTGATATTTTGTATCCATTGTATGTTTAGACTGGCTAATAATGGGACCAAAGTGAGAATTCTGATTTTCCAAAACAAACTGACCAACATTGTCCCTGTTTCTAAACATATCACACAATATGTTGGCCTCTATGTGAAACTGTGTGTCATTAGAAACCAATATGCTGAGTCTAATTCTCATCTGAAAGTTCAAATAGTGCTCAATTTTACTTACCTACTATTTTTGGTTGTATGTATATCCATACATGATATGTTAGCTTAGAAGACTTTTTCCTTACTCTTAAGCTAAAATGTATTTATTAGTATTCTCTTAGCTAAAATGTATTTACTAGTTAAATTTGTTAAATCTTAGCAACATACTTATCTTATTGTGATCTTTTTTCTGGAATGTGGAGCTTTTCTCCCTGGGCCTCCACTGAAAATGGACATGTATCCAGTTGGACTAGCCTGGTCAACAAATGCAAAATAAAATAAATAAATAAAATAAATAATTGTCTCCTCACTAAGTTCTGTTTTTGCCAGAAAGGGTGTTGACTGTCAAAATGCAAATATGCATTTAAAAAGTGTTCTTTCTAAATGGTTGGATTCATACCTGTGGTCCTCAAAGTTCTCAGATAAAGTGATATCAAGAAAGTCTATGGTTTGTTTATCATATTGATAGGTAAATTCTAAGAAGTCAGTAGAGTGATTTAGATAATCCATAAATCATTTCAACTTTTCTAAATCAACCTTCCACAAAATAAAAATATCACCCAGGTACCTCAAATGGGTCTACTTCATAACACTGAAATTTCATAACTTTGAATTTCATAACATTGAGACCATAACATTGAAAATTCAAAACAATGAAAACCCAAAACATTGAAAACTCAGAACATTGAAAGTGTGCTTCATAACATTGAAAATTACATTGCACAAGTAAATAATATCACCTCCACCTACAACAACACCTAACTAACAAAGACACTTTCTACTATATTTCTGCAGGAGAACAAGCTCCCCTGCACCCCCATGTGGGGGGCTCTGCTCCCACCTCGTAAATTAAATATACCAATTCCAAGATTACACTACAGTGGAAAAAAGTTAATTTCCTAACCTCAGTGTATGGTGATTGTGATACAGTGAGGTTAGGAAATTAGCTTTTTTCCACTGTAGTGCGATCTTGGAGTTGGTATATTTAGTTTACAGGGGGTGAGGGGACAGAGCCCCCCAGGTAGTAGAAAGTGTGTTTGTTAGTTAGGTGTTATTATAGGTGGAGTGGATGTTATTTACATATGCACTGTAGTTTTCAATGTTATGAAGCACACTTTCAATGTTCTGAATTTTCAGTGTTTTGTGTTTTCAATGTTTTGGGATTTAGATGTTTTGGTCTCAATGTTATGAAATTCAACATTATGAAATTTCAATGTTATGAAATAGACCCCCCTCAAATAGACTTCCAACTTGGAAGAAAAGAGTGAGTTCAAAACCATGTAGGTTTCCCAAAACCATAAAGCAATATTAGCAAAAATGGGGGCCGAAGCTGACCCAACAGCCACACCTCTGTGTTGTTTGTAATATTCACCCTCATAGTAAACGTAATTATGCATCAGATCTAACTCCATATATTGTAGCACCAGTCTAGTTTCTGTTGTGCTGAGGTTGGTACCTCAAACCATTGCTTGGTGGAACCAATCCTACCCCTCTTCATGAGGGATTACAGAAAATAAATATTTGATGTCATTAGTGACAAATAAAACCTCTTGAGAAAAGGCCAGGAGTCCTTAAGTAGGTGTTGTTTGTCCTCAAGGAATGATTTGAGTTTGTAGGCTACAAATTTGGCCAGAGGTTTTGTTTTGGACCCTGCGGATGCCACAGTGGGTCTTAGGTAAGGTTCAGTGACTGATTTATGGATCTTCAGAATTCCAAAGATCCCGAGGATTCTTGGTTTGTTGATCACTAGAAACCCCTTCAGGGTCAAAGTCAGCTCGTACGTCACAAAAATATCCTACAGTAATAGATCAATGGCCTGGTATGCAATGTTAATTTCATTCTGAGATACTTCAATGAACATTTTTCCATTATGTAAATCGTCCATCATCTTGGAGGAATAAAGGTGTTTGCCCATTATGACCACTCCCCCGTACTTATTTAGTTTCATAATACATCAGTTCTTGTCACAGGCCAATACATGTTACAACTCTCTCTCCTCATTAATGAGGTTATAAACCTAGGTTTTCTATTTAGTAACTATCAGACCTCTAAGACTTCTGCTAACAGAGAAGTATTACAGAAAGTCTGTCTAACTGCAAATGTTTCAAGCCTAAATTTCCCTAAATCAGTGAAAAAATATTACTGTTCTTGTCAATACTAAAAGTATTAGTGGGTATGGCAGCATATGGAAATGCCTTTACTGGTATTTCCAGAAGTTTAGAAAACATGAAAGTAAAAGTAATATCAGAAGTATTATGTCCATTAACCATATTCATTTCATTGCTGCTATTACCTGCAGCCTCAGGTTTACCGAGAATTAAAGGAAAACATGGTGAAACAAGGGCATCAAGCCCTTATTCAAGTGTGGTGATTCAGCTAGATATGGCGATACTGATCCCTAAGGAATTGTCATCTGCAATCCATTGTTCCAAATATTGGTAAATGAAGATATGGGAGACCATCTCAAAACTCCGTAAGTCTAAGAACAACTGAAGTAAAAACAAAGATGTCATTAATAAGAAAAAAACATAATTACAAAATCAGTGAGCACTTTCATTGCTGGTGCAAAGACTTCTTCAGCCTGGTCACTGATATATTGTGAGAGTTCATATTAGAAAAAAGCAAACCACGTGATAAAAAACACCTGACAATGAATACCAATCAAATATAGGAAACCTCTCCCAAGGCAACAATCCTCCAATATAAAGAACTGGCAGAATCTTCAGAGAAGTCTTGAGTCACACTTGCACCTCTTCAGTCATCTCAACAGGTGAGTTTCTTCAACAAATTAGAAACGCACCTCACTTTGGCAGCATCTGGGTCCATGTCTAGGTCCCTAACAGGGGGGTTTGAACACTAACCAATCAACAAGGCTTCTAGGCTCACATCATGGATAAAAGTTCTCCATTGGGGCTGTCAAAGTTGGTTTCTTTAGATAAAAGCAGTTATTTTCTTTTCCAGACAAACAGTTCTAATTGTAAGATTTTTAACTTTTCTATTGTTCAGTTAAAGAAAGAACAGTAAGATGTTCTTAGAAAGGGATTCAAGTGTATTCCATCTCACAGGGAATTGTAGTAGATACTGTTAAAAGTTTAAAAACCTTTATATGTAATTTAAATCTCAGCATTCTACTACTCAACAACAAAACAGATTCTGATATTTGTGAAGTTTCAAGAAAGTTTAGCTTGATTATGCAGTCTACTCATTCATTCCATTACTGCTACTTTTGAAAGGACATGTCAGAAAGATACACACACTGCTTTTTTTTCTTGATCAGCCACTACACATTTTGTAATTTAATTTCAGAACAGTTTAAAGCTCATAGAGAATTAAGGAATTATATGTCCATTTGTTTAATATAGGCAGATAATGGTATGTTGGTGGTTATAATGGATAATATTGACTATAACTATAAAATGCCTTCTGTGCTTTCAGATGTTCATTTTTGAAAATAATTTGTATTTCGGCTTTGAATAAAGCTTATTACTATACTGAACAGTTTTGCATATATTGTCTTGTAATGATATGTTGGACCCTTCTTTAATTACGTATTTGTGGATACTCCTAAAATTCATAAGGGCTGCATTAATCCTTTCATGTGTCCTGTCTTATTATTTGTATAGAGTTCAGATGCCATCAGATTTAAAATTAAGAATATGTGCATTACTAATTTGGATACATCAGTCTCTTTCACTCACTTTATACATTTATATCTCATTAACAAGGGTTAGAGTGGTTTAGTTAAATGCTTACCAAATGTGACAGCATTGAGAATGATGTTTTTTGCAAAGATCTGGATTTTGTATTGGCAAATATTTTGTTTGCTTAAATAAGATTCTTCAGCAGATAACTGGTATGGCTACTTTGAGAAGTAAAAGAATGTCCAGGATTCACAGAGACATGTAGCACTTTTGTGCAAGGCTTGTATAGCTGAGCAGCACTGCATAACAAGATATACAGTTATTATATATGCAAGAGGAGGCAGGCAATGCTTCTGTACATCTACTTGCACTTCAGGATACATAAAAAGGTAGTGTAGCAAGTATGCAGATGAACACCATCTATCCAATTAAACACGTGGAAGTGCAAGACAGAATGGATATGGCAGCTGAGTGCCTCATTATTTGGTCTTACGGGAAGTGAAAAATTAAGTTATGAACTGATGCATCCTAAAAGTAAAACACTGCATTTTGTAGCTATGCTTGGCATGCTAGCACAAACTTTGCTAGGGAAACACAAAGTGTCAGATACAGCTATATCATCACACAGTAGTTTGCAACTACAGTGCTGTGGTGTCCACATATGTGAGGCACCATTCATATACAGAAATGGGAAGGACAGGGGTAGAATGGAAGCAAGGAAAAGGGGAACTAATCAAGCAGAGGGACATACAGAAGGACAATATATAGGAACAGCCAGGATGTGGGGAAGGCACGGCAACTTAGGGTACTTTTTTCCTTTATACAAAGGGAAGAAAAGAGGACGAAGGGTGCAATGTAAAGTAGGGTTGGAAAGGTGGGGTAGATCAATGTGCAGGGCAGACAGAAACATGTACAACAGTATAAGCAAGGGTGGTTGCGCACACACTGGGGAGGGGGACATGGGATGGATAGAGGCAGAGGGCAGACAAATTATGATGAGAAGGTCTGGACAAGGCACATGATATGAAGCATGACATAAGAAGAAAAGTGTATACTTGGCTGGGAATAGGGTAGGGTTAAGCAGCATCATACCACCTGCTGTCCAGGCCCAGAGGAACATTAGGATGATCCAGCACCAGACAATGGATCAGGCTTGTTATTGGTATGGGCCACACCCTCCCCCTGTTAGCCTGATAGCTGGGGACAGCCAGTCGAGCAAATCCCTTGTCTATTCTAGAAGGGCTTCCATCAGGACTATATACATGTGCATGACTTTCTCTCACAAGCTGTAGCTGTGGCTGGGCCACCTCAGACAATGGTACTGGGTTACCTGCTAGTGACAGGTCAAGACCCCCTCCCACAATGCACATCCACACTCATCACCTTTATGATCCTCTGCAGATGAAGACCATGGATGAGCTACATGCTGAGCAAATCTATCATCTAGGCATGCAGTGAGGAGTTGATCATAAGTGACCCTGCCATGACAGTGGAATGGATATATAGGATGCACAAGTCAGCATTTGAAAGTAATATTAACCGTGGTTGGCTCCAGTTTACTGTAGTAGGTGACATGGCTGCAATCTCATTTTTTCATACTAAAAGTGATAAGATGCATCAGAGAAGTCTGATGAAATGGAGTTTACATATACCATTAAGGGTCACCAATGCCACCATCTCTACACATAAGTCTATACATACCTACAATAACCTGGACAAATATGTGACAGTACAAAGAACAGTGCCAAAGGTGGTGCTTGGATGTATGGAGGGCAAGGCGGGTGGCAGAGGATGCACAGTTACAGCCCTGATGAGAATGATGTTCTGCTCCAGGTACTCAGGACCTGCTGACAACACCTGTTGGGGATTAGTGGTGCTGGCCAGCCTTTATGGCAACAGGTATGGCAGAGAGTGTTCTATGATGTCAGTGCTGAAGAGGGAGATACAGAATTGCACAGTACAACAGTGTGTCATAAGTGAGTCAGTGGCATGCCAGGGCAAAGGCATACTTCACTATGCAGAGAGGTTGGTCACTGCAGCAAAGAGATTGACCGCAAAGTGAAGCACCTGGAAACAGCAGGTTAACAGAGACTTGGGAGTTTTGGGGTCCCAGCAGGGGGACACCAGTATTGCATCTTTTCTGGAGGAGTGAACGCTGACATCAACTTGGACTCCCCTTCATGTGGGTAATGTGCTAGGTTAGTCATACAGCTGAATTCTATACAGACGTACTGCACATACAGACTGAAGTCAGACCACAGGATATATTGCCTATGTTTTGTTGCATAGGCATCAGGTATCCAGCTATATCAGGATGGTAGCAGATAGGTTAGGATTGTATGGTATGTCTAGCATGGACATTATTAGCAAGCAAGGCACAAGGACACAGTTATACTACATGTATCCATGCTTACTCTAGTGTGTCTTTTGTTGTGTATTCATAAGGCCTTCAGTTGCTAAAGTGACACCTTTAGAGACTGGGGCAGCACAATATACTAATGTTAGTACCTGTGCTGGGGCTGACAGTGATAACAAGACACAGATACCTGAGTCACAGCCAGATGATACAGTGATACTGTCTGTCCCTATCTGTCAAAAGAGAATGTGTAGCCTTCCCCATGGACAAAACTGAGGCTGTACATTCTGAGTGCTCACCATTCCTAGTGGGGGTGTGGTCCCCAGTGGATCAGACCACCTTTTCTGTCCCTCCCCATGGCTGCAGCAGATGAATGAACTGTATTTTATGTGGGTATGCTCACCTCAGCACAGCCTTGCAGACGTGTCTGATGCCATCATGTGTCACAGCTGGCTCTTGACATGTGGGAGGCAGTCAAGGTCAGTCATAATATGTGCCAGAGTAACACCCAAACACAATTTGGTGCAACACACTCTAACATGGAGCTGACTGCTGTGTTGTGTCGTGTTTGTGAGCATGTCACTCAGCTCAGGCAACAGCTCTTTGATGAAATGAAGTCCATGGACACAGTACTGATAACTCTCATGAGGACTGTGGTGGCACAGACCACTTTCGCCTCCTTGTAGAGATGTGCTAGTGCTGTCATCATTTCCCTGTATGGCAATTTTGTCTGAGGTCAGAGAACAGCACATATCCAGGGTGGCCATGTAGGATGGCCATTTCAGGGTAAATGGTCCTCACATGTATTTAGAGTTGTACAACATTCTGCCACCCCTTCTCATGGGTAGTAAGGATACATACCTTTCACTGACAGGTCATCTCATCAACTTACCTACAGGCTTCATTTAAGTCATTATTCCATAGTACCACAACAATCCTACTAAGAGAAATCCTCCATATCCTTGTAGAATAAGCAGAGTGGCCCCAAAAGAGTTATTCCACTCCAGTGAAAATAAAAACGATCTATGACACACAGTACCCTCACCTCATTGAAAGAGAAAATGATCTATGACACACAGTACTTGTCCCTTAAACATCCAATTTTCCATCTCCTATGACTTGCTACCCCAACCCAATAAATGTATTCACAGCCATGAGTTATTGTGGTCCTAGCCACCTGTACACATGACAACTGTGGCCCATTTCATCCTTCATCCTGTCTGATATATGATGTGTGAATGTCTGATGCATAGTGTGGCCAGACCATACACTAACCAGCATAACCTGATATGGGCAATACATCCATCATGTTGGTCTGAGTAACACCACTCTGTCACTGTGTGCTCGTCAGAGCTCATAGTTATTGGCTAGATGTTGATGCTTCACCTGCACTGCTAAGTAGTGTACTTATTGCTGTAGTGTACACATTGCTGCATAGTGTACTCATTGCTGTAGTTTACCTATTGCTGCATAGTGTACTCATTGCTGTGTAGTGTAGCCATTGCTGTGTAGTGTACTCGTTCTTCTGTAATGTACCCATTGCCATGCAATGTACCCATTGCTGTGTAATGTACCCATTGCTGCATAGTGTACTCACTGCTGTGTAGTGTACCCATTGTTGTGTAGTGTACTCATCATTCTGTAGTGTACCCATTGCTGTGTAGTGTACTCATTGCTCTGTAGTATACCCATTGCTGCATAGTGGACTCATTGCTGTGTAGCATATCCAATGCTGTTGTGGTGTTCCCTCTGCTGTGTAGTGTACTCATTGCTGTGTAGTGTACTCATTGCTGCATAATGTACTCATTGCTGCATAGTATACCCATTGCTGTTGTGGTGTACCCACTGCTGTTGTGGTGTTCCCACCGCTATGTAGTGAACTCATCGCTGTGTAGCATACCCATTGTTGTTGTGGTGCCCCCACTGCTGTGCAGTGTACCTACTGCTATGTAGTGTACCCATTGCTGCATAGTGTACTCATTGCTGTGTAGTGTACCCATTGCTGCATAGTGTACTCATTGCTATGTAGTGTAGCCATTGCTGTGTAGTGTACGTGTTCTTCTGTAAAGTAGCCATTGCTGTGTAATGTACCCATTGCTGCATAGTGTACTCACTGCTGTGTAGTGTACTCATTGCTGTGTAGTGTACTCATTGTTCTGTAGTGTACCCATTCCTGTGTAGTGTACTCATTGCTCTGTTGTGTACCCATTCCTGCATAGTGTACTCATTGCTGTGTAGCATATCCAATGCTGTTGTGGTGTTCCCTCTGCTGTGCAGTGTACTCATTGTTGTGTAGTGAACTCATTGCTGTGTAGTGTATCCATTGTTGTTGTGGTGCCCCCATTGCTGTGCAGTGTACCTATTGCTGCATAGTGTACTCATTGCTGCTTAGTGTACCCATTATTGTGTAAAATACCCATTACTGAGTAGTGCACCCATTGCTGCTGCTGTGTTCCCACTGCTGTGTAGTGTACCCATTACTGTTGTGGTGTTCCCACTGCTGTGTAGTATACCCATTGCTATGTATTGCATCTATTGCTGTGTAGTGTTCCCATTGCTGCTGTGGTGTTCCCACTGATGTGTAGTATACACATTGCTGTGTATTGTACTCATTGCTGTGCAATGTACTCATTGCTGTGTAGTGCACTCATTGCTGTGTAGTGTACCCATTGCTGTTGTGGTGTTCCCACTGCTGTGTAGTGTACCCATTGCTTTGTAGTGTACCCACTACTGTTGTGGTGTTCCCACTGCTGTGTAGTATTCTCACTGTTATGTATTGCATCCTTTGCTGTGTAGTGTTACCATTGTTGTTGTCGTATTCCCACTGCTGTGTAGTGTACCCACTGCTGTGTAGTGTATTCATTGCTGTATACTGTACCCATTGCTGTTGTGAGAGGAGGGGTGTTGTTCTGCTAGTTGATGCTGTTCTGCCAGTTGATGCTATTCAACCTCACACTCACTGGATGATGATGCTGCTGTGCCATCTCTGATCATCTGTAAGTGAACTCCAACTGTAAAAGTATCCTGGGGCTTCTATTCTTATTTCCTCAGCAACATATTACGAAGCATGCAACAGACTAAGAATATTCTGCAGGCTGTGTCATGGTCAAAGTGGAAAGTCCAGCAGACAGATCAAGGCAGCAGAAGGCAGCTTTGAGTAAGGTGAAAACATGCTCTTAAATGTCTGCGCATGTTTGGTGTTATACTGGAGTTTAGCCATATTCTGAGAGTTCTGTATGACCATCAAAAGCCAGGGCTTAATGTGTTGGAATGGGGTTACTACATTTACACTATATATGTAGCTATAAACTTTGATGTTAACCATAGTGGCTACATTTACTAAATAGATGGTCTTATGGAATTTTAGTATACAGGATGTGGCAAAATAGCTGACATATGCCATGCATGTGGATCAGATGAACTGCCTGGGCACAGTGCAGCTATGTTGGTTATGGTCCCACTTGAACTGCACACCACCTGTAATTTCACAGAATGGTGGCCCTTCTTGTTCAGAAACTTTTATGACTGTAGGCCAGATGGGACTTGAACTGCCTGTCATTTGGCACTTCATAGAATAGTAGCCCTTCTTGTTCAGAAACCTTTCATGATTGTGGGCTAAATGGGGTCTTTGTTGCTACATGTGTGCAATCTATGAAAAAAGTGCCTCAGGTAGGCTGGTGATGTCACAGAAACATGCATAATGTTAACTGCCATATATCGTCATGCACATATCAGCGTATTATTTTAAAGAACTTGCTGAGTATTTTGGAGCAGAGGCCTATGAAACACCCAACTTGACCTATGTTGGTCTCTGAGAGGTCCCTGTAACTAGAATAAAAAAATGCTATGCCTAAGCTGGTTTCCATATATGTATGGGTGTCACATGTCCACGATGTCCTAATTTACTCTAAAGTGATAATTTGCAGATCACAGAAGCTGTGGTATGTTACTGGCTGTAACGTGTCCTCCTTGTATATATCAGCAGCAAGAAGAATTACTTTATAGTGAATTAATGCTGCTTGACTAATGCTGGTGCTGCTGCATTCCTGCAGACTGCAGCTTGGCTATTTTTGCTGGGCATTACCCTTTTTCAGTAGGATCACAGTACTGTGCAATTTCCCCCATGTGATTATGAATTGCATCTATGCTCCTCTTGTATACATTTGCATGTTACTAGACCATCTTTTCCCTATACAGTTTGATTTGCATGATATTATGCAATTCTTTGCATATTGTTGCTCCTCTTCTCAGACATGAGCAACAAAAAAAAAAAAACAAACAATTTAACAGAAAAAAAGCTTTTCTCCTCCAACTTGAGACTTGAGGAGGGGGGAAAATGCTCATTTCACCTTCTAAACTAACTGCCACACACAAAGTGCTATTGTGGTTTAGTTCTGACTACAAATAAATACAATGCTGGCATTTACTTCTAAATGTTGGTATGCACTGAAGACTGATCGGGATCTGCTAATCAAGCCCATGAGTGGCTGCCTCCTTTACCCCACCGTAGCTCCGTTTCTTCTTAGGCATGCAATGTCTTTTCCAGACTAAGAGCATGATGTATATTCTGCAAATTATTTATGAATTCTGGCCTACATGCCCATTTTGCTGATGATTTTTCTTTTCTCTTTCTTTCCTTTTTTATTTGAGGAGGTGATCCTTTAGAGAAGGACATATCCATTAAGCATTTAAATAATACTACATCTTTTTTAACTTTATGGTCATATTAGTGATGATTCCATAGCATGTTTGATATGAGTTTTTACCAAAATATTTAAATAACCATTCTGCCAGTAGTATGCATTTCCATTTTTAAGTACGCATCCTTCTTATATTAAACAGGATATTTCCAAAGGACAATATAGTAGGTTTTGCCAGTTAACTACTTTTTTAAACTATTTTGGAGCAACTCGAGGACCTCCAACTTCAGGCTCCTATATGTCCAGCTCCCCTATATTCCCATACTCAGAGGTTCTCATGCTGTGGAGGCTCCCCATCTGATCCATACTAGGAAGCGGTCTCCCTTCTGGGAAAGCCCTACACAAATGAGGGCCTCCAACTCCCTGTGAGTAGATTCTCTGGGTTCTTACTCCTGTGCACCTCTGAGTGGGATGGGGTCAGGTGAGAAGACATTGTACTACAGTTTTCAGTAGGAGTTTTTACTTGTAAGCAGTCTTGCACTCTGGCATACTGGGATACATCACTTAGGGGATATGCAGTGGTGCTACAAGGGCAATGCCCCACCTAAGCAGTGACATGTCCCTCTTTTGCCCACCACCATGTTGAAACCATGGCTGTGTTATCATAGCCTCAGTGTCACTGTCAACACCAGGGCTCATGATGTGACTGTAACCCCAGCATACCTCCATGGAACAGAAGATCAAGTAATGCCTCATAAAAACCCTCTCATCTTCGCCATCTGCAGCAGGTGCCTGAGCTGTTAAATGAACTCTGGTGACTTGTATCTTAGTGAGGGTTTTATCCCTATATGCCAGCTGAGATGGCTGTATCTTAATTACTTATGATAAGCAGTCTTCCTATGACTCAAATTCACTCCCCATACTTTTAAAGGAAAAGGCCTACTTGGATGGCCTTCTCTCAACAGAAGTCACAAAGAATGGGGTTTCTTCATATGTTCCTATTCATACATGAACTCAGGATATCTTCATTTCACACTAGGGTGGTAACTGTTCAGATCACAGCATGGCCATGGCTTTAACTTTTAAATTATATAGTGATGCTATTAAAATTTTAGACAGAATAACTGGGCACTGTTAATATACCAGGAGAGAATGACACAAGTTGTTAGTAATCCCCCATTTCTGATAACAACAGGAGTAATAGCTTAAAAACAATACTGAAGGTGAAATCTGATTTTGGGCAGGCATATTTTTCTATTTATGGCAAACCTTTGTGACTTTCACGTGTAGATTTTGTAATCAATAAAGATTTGTCTCAAACGGTCATTTTTATTACAGTACATTTTTTGGATAGAGAGTTTTAGTCTCCAGGGGCACTTTACTTAGACTTCATTTGCAAGTATGATAACATTGTATGCCTTGTTGAAGGCCCTTACTGTTGTGCATTTTATACTGCCAAAAGGGGATGTAGAATAGTAAATCCTATGCATAAGTAAAATATGCAATTAGGAGGAAGAATGAGAAGAAAAATATCTTTAGGCATAGTACTGTATGCCCAGGCTCTAAGAAGTTCATATTTTATGCTGCAGAAAAAGTTATAATGAACTTTATAGGGAAAAAAATTGACAATGGGTACACAACAAACACTAGATCTCAAGTGCTCAAAAAACACTGTCTTAAAGCCAGGGACCAGAGCATCTTGCAGCTGCTAATGCTCAAACTTGAATATGAGTTAGGGCAAGCAGCAGTGTGGAGAGAGTGGGTGGAGGATTTTAGGCTGAGGGTGTGGGCGTGGGTTAGGGAACAGGAATGAAAATTTATGGTTTTGGAGCAGTTGTAAAAATTAGGTTTGGGGGTTAGAATCTTATGAAACAACTGGAGACATTAGAGTTAGGGAAGGGGAGTGGAATTTTAGGGTAAGGGACTTTGGTTTAGAACTGGATGTGAGTTTTAGGGTTAGTTTAAGCTCTGATAAGACTATACAGTTTTATTGGGCTGTGTGTTGGGAAGGCTACATAGAAGCAGGAGATCAGGCTAGTAGGAGTTCATGCATTTGCTTTTTCAAGCAAGTGGTAGCAAGCAAGTGTGTCAGAAGCTACTGGCATGAGAACACAGTTCCACAGGGATTGGTCCTGTGTCCTTTCCTGTTTGGCATCTACTTCTTAGAAGTCCAGGCCAACATGGAGGGACTCTGGCTGACCAAGTTCACAGATGCCTACAAGCTGGGAGCCATTATTAAATCCCCAAGTGATGTAGACATCCTACAGAAAGGCCTCACTGAGACCAATGACTGGTGTCGAAAACCATGGCTTAATGACAAAAAATGCATCATCATCCCTTTTGGGAAAAACTCAGTCCCCACTAATTACCACATTGATAAGAGCCCACTGAACACTGAAGGTGTTATAAGAGATCTGTGGACACAGGTTGACAGCAACCTCTCCTTCGACCACCACATTGCTACTGTGGTCAGAAAGTCCTTCTATGTGGCACATATCATTACCAAGGGTTTTGCATCCAGGAAGAAAGAGGTCATCATCTCTCTCTACTCTTCTTTCATTAGGTCAGTCATCGAATATAATGCCACATTTGGCATGTAAATCACTAGACACATGCAACAGCTGGAAAGGCTACAAAAGTACTTCACAAAGAGGATCCTAGGCCTTAGACACATGTCCAGCATGGACAGACTCAAAAAGCTCCAGCTATTCTCTGTCTCATATCATCTACTAAGAGCCGATCCCTGCTTGACTTACAAAGCCATGACTCACCCAGCTCTGTTAGAAATGCTGCAGCTAAAGAAATCCCTCCGCACCACATGCTCCAGAGACCTCAACCTCATTACCACAATCAACAGAACATGCTGGAGGGACAGGTTCATAACCTAGAGACTGCCCATGCTCTGGATTAGACTTCCCATACATGTCAAGCAGAGCATCTCACTGGCCCTCTTCAAAAGAAATCTTGATGAGTGGATGAGAAATAGAAAGTTCACCCCGGGGATCACTCCAGTGGCTGTACTTGATAGATGCACTGGGGACTAATGTCAGGCAGCATGATGCCAGGTCACTTCTATGGGCTAGGCTTGTAAAGGCTCCATGGCCATTAGCCTAGTACACCCCTATGAACCTATGAACACCTGTAGTAGGTGCCTTTACAACACTTTTGCCTGTAGAGAATATCACTGGCAAACCTTCTGAAATGTCTCTACGTTACCTGGCTTAAAATAAGATATTAAGTGTTCTTAAAAGAAGAAAATACTAAGAATCACTAGCAAGTATTCTGAATTACCCTTATCTGACCTTTTAATTAAGCCATGCCACTTGCTTTTTTCTTTAAGCTGTTTTATGCTGCTGGTATTCAGTGTCAGGTGGCTTAATTGCTTTTCCTATACACTCTCACTACAGTACTTGTGACGAATCTGAAGAAGTTCTTACATCAAGAATGCAAGTACTCACTAGTTTTGTAATAATCATTTTATTTTATTCCTCTGAGGAAGTAACACCTTCTGTTTTTATTTACTTTGGCTGCTTTACACTTGTCAAGTTTTTGAGCCAGTTTAACAGTTGTTCATTTACCTACAGTTTCAGACTAGCTAACCTAAGAAAATGCTGTTGTTTTAGGAAAGCACTTGGAATACATATACACAATATATTATGCATGACTGACTACAAGAAAGTCTGAAGACTAAAGCTGGATGACAGTCTGAAGAAATATCAAACCCTTCTCAGTGTGAAATGGCACTGGACAGTGTGTTCAACACAATTCCTTTTCTTATTTTGCTACAGTCACAGGACAAAGAACACAGGAGCAGTAACATTTTACAAAGTAATGAATGCAGGTTCTGAATATTGCAAAGTAGTTTCACTGCATGTTCAGATTCTGCACTTCTTGGTGGCAGTCACATGACTGAGGACGCCATATCACATGACTGGACAGTTGGCTGATCTGAAAGAAAAACGTGAATGCACAATTAAGGCTCAATAAATAAGGCAGTAAAGTGTAGATATAAGCCTGATAAATACATAGAGTGGTTTCTAAAACAAAAATTGATCAACGTATGCACTGGTGAATGAAAACTGAGGCTGCTTTTCAAATTGTAGGGTCCTTACTAGATGCATAGCAACCTTCATTTCCACAGAAAATTTTTATTTGATTGTGGAATGCCTAAAGAAAGCACAGCAGGAAGCTGAAAATTATAATCTGCTCATGACTGAGGACAATACAATCATTTTATGCTGCTGGTATTCAGTGTCAGGTGGTTTATGGAATAAAGAGCAGGGCATATTTGAAGTTTTGTCTTTAGACAGCAAAGGCATGACCCTGTCTGGAAAGCATTTCTGCTTGACTTAATCTAATTTAGACTTCTTTGTCAGAAATCTATGCATAAAACAAATGCTACTTGTAAAGTGGTATTATTATTATTATTATTATTATTATTATTATTATTAACAAACTCAAACAGCACTGGTTATCATTTAATCTTGGAATAAATCCAAAAGGCAGATGTTTGTCGTCAACCACTTCTGATTTTTAATACACAAAACAGTCCAGTATATAATATTTTATTTGCTGTTTTCATTTATAGCTTGTTTCACAGGCTCTGCAGTTTCATATAATGAAGTGTTATTGTGAAATAATACACTTCAGTCTGGCTGAGCAATTAAAGTAAATTATACCCACTCATGTCAAATGAACTTCTGTCATTTCAGTGCCAACAGACATGTCCCACCGCAGCAATCAAGGTTACACTGTTTTCAGAGTTCACATTAAGTCCCTGATTGTGTTTGCCATTTGTAGGTCTCCATTTTATGTCTATGAAAATTTCACTGCCAAGGACACTTATATTTGAAAGTTGCATATTATGGAAACACAAATTATAATGCATATTTTTGTTTTGAAAGAAAAAAAACCCTGAAACAAAAAGGCTGGGTGCAACATATGCGGAAAACAGAAAAAAATCCAGCAAAATTCATATAGAGTGTTTGAAGTAGTCCTTATTTGTATCACTTACTCCTCTGATAAACAAATGACAAAAAGGTGTGTGTGTGTGTTTGTATATGTGTTTGTGGTCCTGTGGAATTTCAGTATACAGGATGTGTGTGTGTGTGTGTGTGTGTGTGTGTGTGTGTGTGTGTGTGTGTGTGTGTGTGTGTGTGTGTGTGTATCGACATTCCTGAACAGAAAGAACTACTATTCCATGAACTGCCAGGTGGAATGCAGTTCAAGTGGGATCATAACCCATGTATCTGCACAGTCCACAGGCAATTCTCAGGATCCACATATATGGCATATGACAGCATTTTATATAGAAAGAGATTGCACACTTCCTTCATCCATTTGTTAATGAAATTAGCTTATTTCTGTGGACCCTTTTTACCTGCAAGCTGAACCAAAACCTGTAATTATAATGCAAATCAATAAGAGACTCAAACTAACTTTAGAAATTGTTAATAAAACTGGAAACGTACTAAAGAAATGTAGGCTCTAGTTAAAGTATATATACAAAAAATGCAATAACAAAGCTTGTGGCCTAAAGTAAGTAATGATGTAATTTGCCAGTAGTATGTCAAATAAAATGTATTTATCTTGCTAAAAGTTTTAAGAAACCTTTGAGAAATTATATAAAATCTTAAAGGTTTGAGGACACTCTGACAATAGTAGGCTCTAGACAAAAAATCTACTACCACGCTGCAACATGCTAATTTAGAGCTTATTGGCAAGGACTTAGATTCTTAAAAGTTATAAAACTGCACAGCACAAGGACAATGCTATGGTACAGGTGCTTTAAGGAGGCTGGTATTAAGCATAATGATAAAACAGTCCTCTGGTTCAGCTGACCAGGTGGATGAGGTGAAACCCTGGAAGAGCTGACAGTCAGATATAGGGAACCAAAAAGTTTAAAAAAAAGACAGCACTGCTCAGTGTCATGACTATCAGTGCTCTAAGGCATAACACAACATAACACCAGATAAAAGTATGAACAATCCTGTAGAGCTGAGAGAGACAGCGAGAGAGAGTGAGAGAGAAAGATAGACAAAGAAAGACAGCAGTGTTGAGCAGCAGGCAATATGCAGCCCTGCACAGTAACTGTTATTAGGTAAATCACTACCCAGTGTTTCCCATGGTAGGCCTACTTTTAGCTAGTTTCCACTGTTTGTACCTACTATCTTATGCAATAGATTGTCCTAACCTATGACCATCTTCTTCCTCATCCCTGACTACCTCACTGGCACAGCAATATTTAAAATACAGCAAAGAGTTATCAGCACAGCCCAAGACACAGAGCTCAGCTTAAGCTACACACACCTACTTATTTAAAAAAACAACTTTACTCCAGCTAGTGCACTGTGTTGCTACTACAGTGTGATTTTGCATCAGTTTTTGGAAAAAGGAGAAAAATACTTGGACACTTGGCTAGTTTAAAACTTTTACCTCTTCTCATGAGAGATGAGTTCCTCTCTACTCAGATGCAGTCAGTGCGGGTGCCATTATGCTTTCTACCCTACAACCATTTCCACCCACCCTAACATCCTACAATTTATAACTAATCCCTCATTACCTGCTACTGCTTGACCAATAACCTTATCAAATCACACCACCAAACTACAAATTACCACATTCCTAAGGACCAAACCAATCAACTTAGCCAACAGCATCCCATAGTTTCTACTGTACAACTACTCATCTCAACATCCAATCAAATCTCACTACTTATCTACACTCTGCTGCTAAATCAAAATCAGCCGCTAACTCCTATATCTATATCTATCTATATATATATATATCTATCTATATATATATATATATATATATATATATATATATATATATATATCTATCTATATATATATATATATATATATATATATATATATATCACAGACTCTTTGCCATGTACCATTGCTTACTTCCCCTAGCCTGTAATCTAAATAACTCTCATTGCCCACCTAACTAGCTCTGAAACCTCTCTTTCCCACTATCCCTCCAAAGTTCACACATCTAGCTCCAATACCTCCCCTCCCCTGCTATACCATCAAACCATCCCTCTACAATACTAACACCATTTTGTTAATAAAGTTATTTTTTTATCAGCAAAACCAATGAATTCCAAGACAAACAAACATAACTATTAGCACTAATCAGGCTAAAATGTTGTGATATACACTTCAATAAATGTATGCAAAGCAGTGACATGGACCCCAGCCCTAGCCCTAACCCACTCTTAACTCGCCACTTCATATATTCACATCACTAAAACCCTTATTCTACAAATAACCATATTATATGCATCCCCCCAAGTACAATCAACGTTAACATCCACCTCTAGGTTATAAATATACAACCTTAATGCTTTTAGCATCTGCAATAAAATATCTGAACTTCATGCATGGATAGAAATCTACCACCTTCACAATCTAGTAATCAAGGAAAAATAGTTATATCCAGAAATAAAAGAAGAAGTAATGCCCCCTGGCTAGAGTATCATTAGAAGAAAGCAAACTAGTAAATGTGCTGGTGGAATAAGATATTCTCTTTCAAGCCACACTGCAGCTTAACAGCTATCTCCCAACCAGAACAACAATTAGCAATGAAGTGCCACCTAGACCTAGTATCACAACTTAAACTTAACAGCATAAAGTCATTATTCATTGTAGCTGCCTATATCCCCCAACCCCAACAATGCCAGTACCATTGAAAATATTCTAAGATGGCTATCTTCTAACATCAGTCAAAAAACAGTATTACTCAGAGTCCAAAACATAGACTTGCCCATAAATAAAACAATTCTCTGTCCCATAATAACTCTCTGTTCCACTTCAGACAGCTTGCCAATGAACTCATCAGAACAGACCAAAAAATGAAAAATGCATCCATTCTGGACTGCATAATAACAACTATCCAGATAAAATCAAAATAGCAAGCATTATCCCAGCTACTTTTAGTGATCATCATCCTACATACATCAAAAATAATCACAGCCCCTTGTAACATCGATATTTTAAGTTCAGTAAGAAAAGTAATTTCAGCAAAACCATCTTCAATGATAGCCTCAATCAATGTAACTGGAACATACCTCTCAACCTGGAAACATCAAAAATCTGGACAAAGGCCCATAAAAATAGGTACAAATAGGTACACTGATCAACATAAATTTGCATACATAATTATGTAACCCCGCCCACTCCATTCAAATTGTGGGATACAAACTTTCAAACGCAGACTGAACAGACAACCAAAATATGGCCCCAGAGTCCCCCTGCAGCCATTCCAATGTCGCATTCCTTGGCTACTTCGTCTTATTTACTATAAACACTAATGCGCATACTGCTTTACTTCTACAGTGATTATTTGGATTGCATTTAAAACTTTTATTTTACATTTTATAACGCAAACACAAATACATCTGCTAAACAAAGCAATACAGTCTCACAATGAAAATAGACTTAACATTAAAACTTTTCTGCCCTTGAAACTCACATTCATTGAAACAGCACTGAAACCCACATTCAAAGAAAATGCATCTGGCCAGTGGCGGATAAAGATTACCTTTGGTCTCTTTTCAAATCGTAGGCCTCTTACATACAAAACATGGATGTGTTCTTTAATACACCTTCCTGACTGTTAAATTATATTCCGTGTATAATACAGCAACAGCACACTTGTTCGAGCGCATTTTAAATTTTTAACATTTTTCCAGTAAGCAATGAAACAAAATGCATGAACCAATAATGACAAAACTGCCCAAGTCACAACATTTCCATCATAAAAGTCTATTCAGACATCTACAATCCATGAGTATCAGTAAATATGCACAATCTCTGCAGAAGTAAAAGTCATCTAAATAATTCCACATTAAAGAGATCTGTAACTAATGAAGAGGTTGTTGCTAGCAAACAACTTTATATTTCATTATTTTATCTACAAATAAAGTGCCTCGTCAACTTGCCTTTGAGGAATACATTGCCTATGCTATGTTACATTAAAAAAAAAAAAAAAAGTTAAGCTAGTAATATTGCAATAGGGAAAGGAGCAGCATCATTTTCACTGCTGTGCTGACTTCTCATAGCAACAGTACATACAATCATTTGAAAAATGATTGCACCTGTCATCCAGATATTATTAATTTAAGCTGAAGTATCTTCACACTGTGCAGTTAAATTCAGTATAGCAAAGTGAAGCAAATACATCAAGCTATTAATATACTTATCTTACTGCTAACAAAGAAAGTCGACCTTGGGGCAAACTGTTCTGTGTGGATATATACTCAGTAAAACTCAATTTTGCAAAGCAGACACAAAGATGCATTATGCTTCCAGACTCAGGCTGAAAACTGGCACTTTTGAATCATATAAGTTGAAAACAACGTTAAGAATTTCCCTTAAAATGGCTACAGATATTATTCTAGAAATGCACATTTTTCAGACTCAAACTGAGAACTGATACTTCTATATTACAGGAATCAGTGTGATAAGAATTTCCCTTAAATGCCAGATCATATTAGAAGTATGCAGTCAGCAGAACAATACACTAAAAGTCTGCTAGAAGGAAACAGATTCAGCAGAATGAAAAACAATTTAAGCAAAAACATTCCAAGAGCGATGTAATCAAGCATATGTGGAGCGATTAACTTTGCACATTTCCCTTAAATTCAATACCATATAGCCACTGTGAATACCACATCACTTCAATTTAATTTTATTTATTTAACATTTGTTTACCGCTAAAGTACAACTTGGAACAAAACTCAACAAATACATTTTTCAGCAGATGCCCAGGGAGAAATGTCTTTGTTATGTAGGAAGAAATCTGAGGGAACCCACACAAATGCAGGGAGAAATGGACATGCAGACTCCGCACAGAAGGCAGTGGCACTGGCACCCTAACCCGAATCAAAGCAGAGAACCTTACTGTGAGGCAACAATTGTAAATCGTGGTTGCACCACTGACTGCATCATGGTGCCAAACTGCAATTTGTTTTCCCTTGAGTGGATCAGCATATGCCTATAAGATGACCTAACACTAAAGCAATGTAAGAAAACACTATGGACTGTTCATTCATAAAATACTGCGATGCAGAAATTACAGCACTGACAGAATTGAAGACACCATTACCAATGTGCTACTAACTAAATGCAAATGTGATGGATTAAATACACTTTTTGCTTTCAAATTCAGAGCAATACAAGGGAATATGACTGCAAGCCGCGGTGGTACAGCAGTAGCATTGTTGCCTCATAGCAAGAGGCTCTCCTGTTCGATTTTTGGCTGTAGTGCCTTCTGTGTGGAGTCTGCATGTCCTCCCCGCAGACGAGTGGCCTCCGAAAGACATGCATGAATGGGTGTGCCTTCGCTGAAGGTTGGGCGTCGGGCTGGCAACTCGGCACCATAAAAATCTACTGCCAATCATTAGCGGACCGGAGTTCTGCTGTGGCGACCCCTAACCAGGAAAAGCCGAAAAGACAAACAACAACAAGGGAATATAACTGCGAGCTGCACCTGCTGCAAACATAACTTAGTCTTACTCTTAGTGCCTTAGCGGGAAAAGCATAGAGGAAGTTATTTATCATCTGCTTAGTACAACACACATACATCACTAGCGAGCTGTTCAGATGCTGCCTGCTAGTGCTAAGCTAAAGTTAAATATCCATGAGTGTGACTGCTGCTGCCTACAGCTTACATAATTTACATTAATAATACACATTATTTGTTTTTAGTACATTAAAAACCAAAGTGGCTAGAATAAAGTACATGAGCCAGCGCAGAGTTAATGAACCACTTGTCCACTCCACTCACTGTCTGATTAGCTGGGTCGGTCCGTTAACAAAATTCATTGGTTCCTTACCTCACCTGGAGCCCATTAAATTCTGTAGGTAGTAGGTAGGTGCTGGGTGGACTGAAATTTAAAATTTTAAACAAACATATTCCATTGCTATATGAACGAAACAGCTATAACTGCTTCCAGCACTGAAAAGAAGACTTCTAAAATGAAGTAACTGTTCCTGCCGCTTGCAGCATTTGAACAGCCCAGCCGGAAATGTGTGCAGAGCTATTCCGATAGGTTGGTAGCACTGACGGCGCTGACATCATCGCACACATGATGATGTCAGCCAAAACAGCGTGAAAATGTAAAAATAATTGGAAAAAATCAGAAATGATGGGGTGTCATTTGGGAATTTTGGCACTCCATCATTTGGACCCCAAAACTCAGTAAATGAGGAATTCAGGATGGTTGGGAGGTACGAACTGGAATTGTGAAATATTTTCTACTTGGTGAAGCCATCTGCTACTTCAACCAATCATCTTTAACCATACTCAACCAGCAAGCCCCCTCAGGCACAAAAAAGGGAAAATAAAAAGCTACCCTTTGGTTAGCCCATCAAACTAGACAACTCATAAAAGCCAGGGACAGAACTAGGAAACAATGACATATAAACAGATGGCATACCTATCTGGAAACATACTTCTGTTGAAGAAACCACAAAGAATCACAAGTTTTTATCAATAAAAGAAAAAAAATCTTTGCTAGGTAAATTGCACACTTAAAAAAACAAAAAACAAAAACAAAAACAACACACACACACACACACACACACACACACACACACACACACACACACACACACACACGTCTGACTTTTAAAAAGAGTTTTTTTTGTTCTGTTTTCTTGCACAAGGTTGGGAATGGTACCAGGTACAAAAATAGCTAGTTTCACCCCTGCCGGTCAGACAGAGTTACAGTTGCAGGACAAGCATGGGAATGGTCAGCCATGTTCCATGGTGTTCCTTCTACCATTCCTAAACTCAAGCCAGCCATGTGCCCTTAATTCCTACAAATCTGTCATATGCAACAACATATAATGTGTGCTTGTGCATGCATCCTATGTGGCAAATCAGTCAGACCACTATATCTACTAAAGTCCTCATGGGATATCTCACAAGGCATTTAATGATGCTGTCAAAGTTTCAATCCTTTACTTAATACTGGAGAATATGTCAAAAGGGTACTCAGAATGTGATCCATTCCATGAACAGAAAATGTCAGATTTATATTAAAATGTATTACTTGTACTTTGTCTAAATATACACAAAGCACTAAAAATGAAAGCAAAATGTAGACAACCACATATTAAACAAAGTTAAATAAAGTGATCTAGTAAAAATAATAAATAAAACAAAATGTTGAAGCATATGATGACACATTTGTTAAGAATAAGCCACGTCAAAAAGGCTGGTCCTCAGGGGTCTCAAAGCCACTTAACAATTGAAACTCCCAAAACAACTGTGGTAGCAAGTTCCAATGTTATGGCAATTTGTTAACAACTGCAGTAGTATGTTTCTAAATATGTCAATCTATTTTGTGGAAGATTACGCACTGCAGGCTTCAACCCTTATCTTTAGGGCCACCAGTTTCCTTAGACAGAGTGAAGAACAGTCACAGTTTCAAATTATGAGACTCATAAGTGAGTCCTGGAATAGTGAGACTGAATGTGAAAAATAGGGACTTACATATACAAGATCCAAGGCAGAGATGTATCTCAGATTATTTAGATTTCTCCAAGGTATGGCAGTCTGGGAGTTAAAATATATAATTAGGAGGGCTGTGGGGGTGCAGCCGCCAACGTGGGTGTATGTGTGAAATACAACTTTACAGATCAGTGATTGTCAACATTTGTTGTTCTCCTTTAATTTCAACTGCCATTTCTTTGTAATTCCTAGACTCAGGATCAACCCCTCTTTAAGGTGCCCACCCAACTGTGTAAGGCTAAAATGATATTCAGTACATGAACATATAGGAAGTTGGTGCAGACTCTGCAAGATTAATGTAATAAGATGATACTTTGTTACTCTGGTCAAATGCAAGCTCTGGATGTCTACTTCAGTTGTCAGCTATCATGCCTGGTGTTTGTGAGCTTATGATAGACAATAAAGTACTTCAAGTGTTTGATGAAGTCCATAGGGTGCGCTCCATGTTTTATTCTAGAGGTTATAATAGAGATTTAGTGGAATCTGCTATTTGCAAAGCTATGGAGAGTTTTTCTTTTGGGTAGAGGCAGAATTGTAAGGGATGGCACATTTCCTTGCAGGTTTGATAATTTTAATGAACACAGGAAAATATATTTTGTGACTACTTACAGTGCTTTGAGTTCAAAAGTGGTGGCTTTGGTTAAATATTATTGGTCGTTTTTTTTTTTTTTTAATTTAGGGATTTGTCTGGGGTGTTATGTTCCCTTCCTGATATTTCATACAGACGAGGGAGGAATTTGAAAAATATTTTGGTTTGCAACTATTTCTCCCTGTCTTCTGTTATTCTTCCATCTTCTCCTATTCTAATGGGAACTTACCCCTCTGGTTTTTGTTGTGTATGTCAATTTATTGTTAGAACATTTGATCATCTAAATGGGATATCTTTTCAAACTGCTGATTTTTATAATTGTAATACAGAAGGCATTATTTATGTTCTTCAGAGTCCTTGTAATTTGATGTATATTGGTGAGAGTAAGAGAAAGTTGAAGTTAAGATTACAGGAGCATGTTAGGAATACTAGACAGGCTAAATTAGAGAGTCCTGTTGCCCAACATTTTACAAAGTTTCATTATTCTGATCCTGGGAGCTTGAAAGCTACCATTTAAAAAAAAAAGTTTTGTTTGATTTTTGTTCTGAAAATGTTCTTAAAAGAAAACTTTTGTATAAAGAAACAGTTTTATCTTGAAATTACCCTTTAGGTCTTAATTTGGATTGGAACTGGAAAATGCTTATTTAGATGTGTTTTATTGCTTAATTGTTTAATTGGGTTTGATATAAAAAGGGGGTATGTGTTTTCAATGTATTACTCCTTGAAGGCTGTTTTTTGAGCTGAGGCGCTAAAGTTATTAAAGTTCTCTCTTTTGTGGTCCTTGCATGTGTTTTTTTGGTATCCTGCTTTTTTTTTTATATATTATACTAAAGTACTTCAAACTGCAGGAAAACAAGGTATGAATTTCCATAGCAGAGTCTTCTGGTAGAAGTATATACTTAATTAGAGTCACATTCCTGAGAAGAAGGTAGAGTGGATTAACGGGCTAATGCCTGATCCCAAAATGTTAGGTGATCATCACTGATCATTCCAAGATTACAAAGTCTAAAGACTTGAACTTCTCAGACCCCTCCCCCCTTACAAATCATACAGAAGGTAAGAACTGGAGCTGTGAAAATTCTTAAAATAATCTGAACTGCAAAATGTCCAGTTCTGAAAGTAATGAGCTTCACACAATTACAATTTAACCTCTGATGTACACAATTCAGACCATCGTCTTGGGGAATGACAATTGCCAAGTGATCCTGATGGAAAGAGAACTATAGCTGGGTATCATCTGGATAACTATGACAAAGCAAAATGTATTCTTCTAATAATGTCTCCTTATGGAGGTGTACACACAGTGAAACATAATGAGTCCAGGAAGCACTCCATCATCCAGAGGACAGAAGAAAGAATTAACACCTGTAATCTATTCTCTGGAGCTACCGTAAAAGGTAGGAGACAAACAAGCCTAGGTCAGTAGTCTCAGTAGGATTCCATGGTCCATTTTACCAAATGCTGAAGAGAGAGAGTTCAAGGAGGACCAGAATAGAAGAGAAACATCGCATTCCTTCAAAAGGACAGCCACACTGGTATGCTGCATATGAAATTTGCACTGAAAAGGATTAAGAAGGTAATATTCCTTTAAGAGTGATCTAAGCTGTGCATAAACCAGTATCCCTACCAGTTTATTTATGAAAATTTGGCTGGAGATGGAGGGACAATTTATCAAGAAGGCAGGATTCAAAGATGGTTTCTTAAGAACTGGAGTCACCAAGCCATCCTTAAATGATATTGAAAAGACAGCTGTTCTCAGTGAGACCTCAGCACATTTGAGAGATAACTACCCCCAAAAGCTCCAGATCATCCAAAACAGAAGATGCCAAGTGTACATCCAATACCAAGGAAAGAAACTGTTGTCAAGAATCTGAAACACATAGCAGACAGATAACAGTCCTAGGGACCAATGCAGCATTCAAAGAGACACAGTGGACAAGTCTCTACCCAAGGAAAATAAATTTAACTGCAAACAAATTGGAGCAGTGGACTCTCATAATCAGAGGATGAAAAAGTCTACTGCTTGGAAAGACAGTCTGGACTGAGCAGTTTGTCTACCACCTAAAGAAGCACAACTGATTAAATAGCTGCAGCTGTGATCTTTAAATTATTCCATTCTCTAACAGAGGTATATAGGACATTTCCTTTTTTATGAGAGCTCTTGAGAGGAGTAGAAAGCATAAACATTGTCTACATGAAGATTTTTTTTCTAAAATAGAAGTGTGATCCTCCATACTCTGCAAACCTCTTCGAAGAGTGAGGAGCTTAAGTTCACATCAAAGCCTACAATACTCAATGGTGGATAAACAGATCCAGTGAAAGGGTCAATATCTTACAGTAATTCTAAACCAGTAGCCATCTAACTGTCTCCAGTAATTAATTTACCTGATGGGGAGATAAAACATGGATTTTGATGGGAAGTTAAATTGAAATACTTGAATTACAACTGCTCCAGATCAGTGGTTGCATAAAGGCATACCTTTCAACTGTCTAGATTTGTGCAGAATGTCAAGATTTAGCCTCATATTTTGGCCTGTTCCACATAAAATATGTGTTTTTCTGGCAAATCATTGAAGACTGATGTATGTCATGAAATAATGACACATATATGAGTTTGAGACTGCATATCTTACACAAAATGCATGTTAACATAAGACCTGCTATTCTAGCAACTCTCTAAACTTATAAGAGCAATATTTATTTTTGGGCCTTAGTCTCCTATCATTTTATGTTTTGTCTAGATTTCTTGCACTAAGAGGTTGACAGGTATGTGTAAAGGGAAGCTATAAGGCAAATTGAAGCAGTAAGTAGTCAAGCCACGAGACAGGTTCCACCGCATGCCAGAGGCTGTCATTCCTAGATGGAAATCTAAGCTCAACCTATGCCCCTTATGATGGTTAACAGTCATAATTATCTGAACAAATCTAATAATATAAAGGAAATCATTATTAAACACCACTGATCTGTCATCAGTCCAGCCAACTAGTTAGGGTGCTCAACAGTAAGCAGATAGGGAAGATATTGAAATGTTGTAGGAATGTCCTCAGGCAATCAGAAGGGTTGTAAATTATAAGGAAATGAAGGCGAAACCAAGGTGACACCAAACCCCAATGGGTTTGTAAATAAGATTTTTGAAGAGGTCAAGAGGAAAAGACGTGAAGGGATGTCTAAACCACTCTTAGGTACTAACAGTGGGATATGTGAAGAGAGGTTGGATAATAGTAAGGAAGGGGATGAGTCATGGAATAAAACCTGTATCGTCCCTTATAACCAGGATTTTTGTGCTATTTGTAGGGTCCTTAGAAACCACTGGGATCTTTTTAGAACAGATTCTGAATACCTATGAATAGTAGGGAATAAGCCAATAATATTTTATAGAAAGGAAAATAGTTTTAAACAGATGTTAGAGAGAATAGGAGGAGTGAGTAAGAGAGGGGAAATGTCTAATTGTGGGTCTTGTACCCAGTGGTATTAGAATTAAAGGGTACATGGAAATTAACATCTCACACAAGTTTTATTGTTTTTCCAAGGCAGTGGTCTATATTGCCAAATGTCAACTATGTGATGGTTTTTATAAAGGGAAGACAAAAAGGGCTTTGAAAGATAAAATATACCAGCACCTATATGAAATCAAGAAAATGGATTCTAAGAATGCCCTTTTCAGACATATTATGAAGAATAAAGACCATTTTTTAAGTTTTGTGTTATTGACCAATGTGACCTTGGCCCTGGGGGGGACCTGAAGCTGATTTTTAGGAATATTTAGAATTGCAATGGATTTTGCATACTAATGCTATGGAACCCCCTGGGTTGAATGAGCATGTCTCTCTGAGTAACATTTTGAAATTGAAAGCTAATTTCTTTTTGTGAATACTGGTATAATATAAATTCACACAGACAACAATAATAAAAAATAAAAAACAGTAAAAATGTTTTATTGGATAGGCTATATTTTACATTTAATAGATGGTCCATGATGTTTTTATAACTACTGAAGTGTTTTAAATAATTTATATTTGTTGCTTTGAATTGGGCAGTTGAATTAAAATGAAAACTATTTGTGTTTTAATAGAAGGAATTATTCACAGGAAGGAAAGAGTTAATTTGTGCCTTGTTAGGTGATTAAGGAATGTTGTTAAATTCACAATGTCATTGGAAAGTTTGATTTGAACATATGATTTTTGATGTTTGTTTTATATATATATATATATATATATATATATATATATATATATATATATATATATATACTGGTGTCTTTGTAAAAGTATTCTGATGAGGTTCACTATATTGGGACAAAAGAGTTACATGCTGTATCAAAAATTGTGGTTTGGTGTGTCACCTTGGTCTCCTTCATTTGTTCTAAATTATAAGGAATCTACAATTTGTTCCTCCTACACTTGTGCCATATTCAAATGAGTCTGTGTGTCCATAAAGAAACTGGACCATCTACATTGTTGTTTTAAATAAGATCTATTCCTAACCTTTTTCCACCTACAACAATGAATAACAGATACATTGGGAGGCAGAGAAGCTGCAAAATAAGGACTAAGACTCTCGGCCATGTCACAAGCCTTAGCAGATAACACACAGTGACAAGGTATGTGGTCTAACCCCCATGAGATATATATTACAACTGAATTCTCTGAAACAGCTGCTGTGTACCATTTGGTATGTAGCTAGTTAATTAACATTAACATATGCACACATATATGACATCTTTATTTCCTGATGCTATAAGAATGCAACTAGAAAAATATTTACTAAAATCTCTGCATTTACATTTGTGAGAGCACACACACAGTTAGTAACTATGTATTAAGCTATACTAGTCATTTAAACTGAACCATAATACTATACTAAGCATGTTACAGGCTTTGGTGTTGAACTTTAAACGTTTTACATATTCAAAATGCTTTTCAATAACAGAAATGCAGGCTATTGTGTGAACTTCAAACTTTTTTACATATTCAAAATACTTTTCAATAATAGAATTTTTTTAGTCTTTAGCACCATTCTTAACTCTAGAACCATCACTATACTTGTTTTTGTTTTAATTTTTGTCTGTATTTTTAGAATTTAACAAGATCAGTTACAAATTGATATCTGGTCTTCTTTCTGGGACAGTTCTTGTTGCACCACATCTTCACTTGGAAATGCAACTTTAGGAGTCTATCTCTATAACTCTTGCTCATTACATTTCTCACAGCTTCCATTTTCTTGCAACAAGTCTGGTTGCTTATCTTCTCAGAAAGCCAATACTAACATGCTCACCTGATACAAAAAATCTGCAATTTTATCCATGTATCTTACCATCTTCCTCATAAAGTTGGTTTGGGTACTTTACCATCTACTATAGCTTTAGACTGTTTTACTTCCCATGGCTTCTAGATTCTTAGTTTCTCTCCAGGCTATGCTAGAGTTCATGGTTTTCTGCAGTTTCTGTCACAGTATTCATCATTTATTTTACTGTCTGTTGACCTTTATGCTCAACAACTTAGATAAATTAAGTAATCCACTTTTCAACTTTCTGCTTCTCAACATCTGAGCTGGTCAAGGACTGAGTCCTTGCAATGGATATTCCTATATTCCAGAAATGTGAGATGTAGCCTTTGGTACAGTTCTCTTTCTTATGAGATCTATCACTGTCTGGATTGTTCACAACACTTATTCAGTGGACTGGGGATAGTGCAGACTGGATATTATCTGAATTCTCACTAATGTGAAACTCTTCTGAATAAATTTCTGGCTTGTTTATTTTGAAGCATTGTCAGATAGGACAACATCAGGTATTTCCTGTCACAGGAATAAAGACTTTAATGCACCAGTTACATTTGCTCCCCTTGTGTTTGTCAGCTTGATTATTTCAGGTAACTTGGATTATGAATTAACACATGTAAGATGTATGGCTCCTCTGTAATAGTTAAATTATTACCCACCTAGCCCCAACGACAGTTTAGAACTTGGATTGCTATGATCTCTAGGACTGTTGTTCTAGTCTGCATTGCAGCTGGCAGAGACTGCTCTGATTCTTCTACTGAAGCTGGAATGAGATGCCATACCTGGCCAAAACATTGTTTCTTTTTTCTGTTTACTATTTTCAGATATGATTTACTTATCTTTGTTAATCATTTCTGGATTGCATTGGTTGATTAAAAACTATTACTTCCTCACCTTTGTACGTTAAAGGATACAATCTAGGATACAACTTATTATTTTTTTTTTTTGAAGAAAAATAAAACTAAATTCCTTTACTTTTTGAGAATATTTTCTTGGGATACCCTTTTACTGGCATTTCTCTGAGTAGCAGCATTTTAAGTTATTTGTAATTGTTGTTGGAAATTCTGGTACTGTACAGAGAGTTTCTAGTTTTTCTTTTACAACTCTTTTAGCATCTCTGGTAAATATGAAATATGCTCTTATTAGCACATCTACTATGCAACATTTCTTGTCTGGTTCTTTTATCACTTTTACATTTTACTTTTTGTAAATTAAATAACATCTTTTGCAGTGTTGGAAGTGCTTTAGACAAGTATTTTTGAATGTGCTTTACAAACGTTTGTGATTTGTTTTTACCTGAACTTCTTTACCATAGATATATTTATAGATGCTCTCACAGCCATACACCATCAGTAATACTGGAATCATGGACTTTAACCTCACTTCTAACACCAAGTCAGAACAAGAGATATGATCTAATCTCCATGAGGTCTACATTCTAGATGAGCCCTCAGGAAGAACTTTGTACCACATGACATGCAACTAACTCTAAGTACTTCATTATCCCTAAAGTTATACCCCAATAAGTATTTTTCTCATCGAACCAGGTATCCATTATAAAAACAAAATAGCATAATGTAGCAGGTCACAGATAACCACAGGCTTGTTAAAGATGCAATTTGCATTATTATAAAACATCTTAGAGTGGAACGGAGGACAGCATGGTTCTATGGATTGGCGTACGATACTAAAAAATGGTCCCAGAGTATTTCACCAAGAAACCACAGAAAAAAATTATTGCTTGAACTGTTGCTCTAGTGCACTAATTGGTCACACAGGTACAGGAAATGCAAGCCCCAATCTTCTGAGTCCCAAAAGCAAGGCATGTGAGATAGACTGCCTTATGACTCTGGAAAATATCCAGCCTGCTAGAGGAGATAAGTAATCTCTGAGGCAGATGAGAAGACAGAAAATGGTGAAGCACCATCAAAGCATGCTATCATCACACTACCTAGATGAAGTCAAAGCAGTGAACTCCACTGGAGGCATGACAGATTATCATAATTAGAATCCTGTAACATGAAGCCACGAAAACACACCCTAGCAACAACAGTCCACTAGCAAAACATTGCCTACACTCTTTGGTCCAATACGAACACAAGAATTTTCCATCTATGTAAATTTTTCCTTAAACTCTTTCTCTTATGTCAATGTGTTTTTAATATATTCATTTCAACTGGTTTTGAATAATGTAATGTGTTTTGTTAGGACACTGATAATCTTACCATATATTGTTGGACATCCAGCAGGGGAAATTCCTTTAACTGTTCACTCCAGTGTGAATAATGATCATGTCAAAATCAGTCTTAATCTTTTTTAACCCAAATGAGATGTCCCTTGTTTTGATCTCAGGTATGTATGACACTCTCACAAGCTCTTTACAAATCCAGGGAGGTATGAGGTCTGTTTTGTACACAATAGATTTGCAAATTGCTGGAATTATTTTTGGTGTTGCCAGTTCTCAATGCCTGTCTTAAATGCTTTTCAGCCTGGCTTGGTTTAATATTATCCCCAGATATCTTCTTCTTATGGAGTCTCCTCAAGCCCATGCTGTGGTGACTTTGTGTGTTTGAAGTACTGTGACCAGCAGGAGGTCTGGATGATATGTGAAATGCACACCCAAAATATGTGAACAAGTGCGTGAGCAATCAGTGCATCCAATGGTTGCGATACCGGGGTAGATAAAATTCAAAACTAAGAGGCCACTGATATGTTTTCAGTTTAAAGCGAACTAGCAAACAAGTATCCAAAGATCTGATGTTCTCTTGCAGTAATACACTGATACCTTGAGAGGCTGAAAATGCAAAGGTTTCCTAAACAGTGAATCTTATGTGACAGTTAAATGGATATTTGTCAACAAATAGTTGATTAAGGTTAATAACCTGTTGTTGAGTTTTATCCCCTTCCTCTTCTTCTTCTTGCTCTTTGATGTGATATTATAAATAAGTGTAGGGGTGATTTAATCGATCTGTCTTCATAAAAAGCAACCTTGTGTAATAATAAAGGCAAACAGAAATGAGCAGCTAGGAAAGATGTTTTTGAGGAAGCTGTGAATGTGCAGCCTAGACAGATGCAACTGTTACAGATCATTATACAATAACAACAGATCACAAGACATCAGATTCAAAGAAAGACTTACAACCTTTAATATTGCCAAAGAAGGAATAATTTCCAGCTGGGTAAGTTTAACAGAAGGGAACAAAATATCCCAGCATTTCTAATGGACCCTCTTCCCAAGACAGTACAACTCCTGTTTGAGTCTCCATTGATCACTGAAAGAGTCCAAAAGTTAAGTCATTTTCAAAGCCAAGGCAAATTATGGATGGGATTCAGAAAATGTTGTCACATTGCTGTAAGTATATTTGCACACTAAGCAACCACAATCAAGGTGCGTGTCATTCAGAGACGTATACATCTAGTCGTAACTATGGAGTGCAAAGCTGTGCACGGTATATACAAATGGCTGCACCATGTCATTATCCTGCCATTAGCATGGTGTATGTGGTGCAATGACATGTTAATAAAGAATACTATCACAATGAGTGGCTTGGTGTATGCAAATGAGTCAAATCAAGATACTGGAGCAAATGAGAAACTTATAAATGTTGTCTAATAATAATAATACTAATAATGTCTCCTTATGGAGGTGTACACACAGTGAAACATAATGAGTCCAAGAAGCACTCCATCATCCAGAGGACAGAAGAAAGAATTAACACATGTAATCTATTCTCTGGAGCTACCGTAAAAGGTAGGAGACAAACAAGCCTAGGTCAGTAGTCTCAGTAGGATTCCATG
>NC_056744.1:904181187-904213687 GCF_019279795.1 Protopterus annectens | reverse complement strand
TCCTGTCATTGCAAAATGTGTGCACAGAGATGAACATAATGGTGGGACAAATGGCTTACAGTAGGGATATGTGTGAAACATCAACCTTATACAGTGCTACAACAGTGTATATACCAGTATTACAATGGCAATTGTTACAGATCTACACTATGGCATATTACAATACTGCAGTCCACAACCCTTACAACCTGCTATGTGGTCCTAACATGAGCAATGAGTGTGTAATATGTTAGGACAGCAAATATGGGGAATACATACCTTCACAAACACTGGAAGTATATGTGTGCACACACTCCAGATAAAATATAGTGGAAGCAGCTGCTGAGGTACTGACCACTTGCATTCTTCATGGAAATGCACCTTCCAGCAAGTACATGTCCCCAATGTCACATCAAGAAATGGTCTGCTGTCCAAGACATTTGGCCATCAAATGTGCCCACTTACCTGCAGCAGAGGCAGCCGTGCCTTGCACACATTTTACATGCCATGGCTTGGACCCCATACCCAACAGGTAGCACCCAGGAGTTGGACATATAGCCATACCTCACCATTGCATATACTATGGCAAACAGTGCAGACAGTCATGTATGTGGCGAGGATGTATGGGACAACAATAATGTAGGAAATAAACAGATGGCCATCCAAGACAGATGATGTCACATGTAGCAAACCGATCATGCAGGCTGCCTAGTAACATGCCACAACACTGAGGGAGGGAGTTGCAGGAATGTCTAGCAAGTACTAGCTGTGCAGTACCCATGTCAGCAATTGCCTGTACACTGCATACATGTGGCCCATGGGTTAGGGTAATCAGATGGGACAGTTGTACCACAGGAAACATCAACCAGGCCTGTCTATAGGTAGCGTATGCATAACAGAAAAGGTCCCCAAATGGCATGCCTTGCAATGTGTACTGGTGTACCAAGACCATGTTGGAAACCTACAGACAGTATCACGTACGATACATGTGTTGCACAACCAACACCTCACCCCACCTCAAGCCCACCATCCTCATCTGTACCATGCTGGTGCCAGTGTACACCTGTATGTTTGCCATTCATTAGCTGGGACTAGGCTGTTACACATGCTGTTCAGTGTTTGGGACACTGCAAACTGACACACATCTGTAGGCCATAGTAGTCAAGCATCTGCAAAAATGATGAAGGTGGGGAGGTGGTGTCATCATGACACAACAGTGCACTGCAGCAGAGATCCAAAGGATGCTATGAATGGCTGTATCTGCACACAGTCAGGGTCAGGAACTGTGGCAGATATAATCCTGACTCCACAGCAATAGTGACAGCAGTGTGTGAACTCCAAGGAATGTGCACATGAGTTGACCTTGCAATCATGCAGAGTTGGGGGACATGTATAGGGCATATTGACCAAATACTGGCAAATGCAGGTGGCCCATGCTAGTATACCCCTGCCAGGAATAGTGACTGCTGTAGTACACATAACAGTAGGTGCAACAAACCATCATGATAAGGGATTGCATACATATGCACCCACGAAGTGTATGCATCTCCAGCATCATCAGCACAACTAACACATTTGTTTGACACTGCATTTGATTGTACAGGTCATATGTCACATATCAGACTCATGTAATGTTAACATATGCAGTAATGTAGTCCAATGGCATATAAAGGAAGAGGATGTCATATCAATAAGGGTGTGTACACTCCCCATAGCCATGATAAGGTTTGACTGTTGTCAGTGTAATTGTATCATATTGGCCATACATGCACCGCTGATGATGACATCTGTAAATCATACATCAGGCATTCACAAATGACATCAGTCCACATATCATCCCAGGTATGTGTCGGACAAACACATAGGGGCTGTGAGCAGCAGAGCAGACATAACTGACACAGTAATACACATTCAGTAATGGTGTTTACACCTGTGAGGCATGGTGCACAGTACATGACAGGGCACTAAACAGGTGCACAGCAATACTGTGTACATGGGTGCAGTGTTTTCCAGGGGAAGAGGCATCACCTACTAACACAGCCCATGCATCACACACATGTATACTGTTGCTAACATGGATTGACTATAGCTGCACTGCATGCTGTTGAGTACCATATGTCATGCATGTTGAGAGATGGGTAATGGGAGGTCTGTGTGTAATATCTTCGTGCAACCTCACCTGTTAGTGTGTGCATATGTGTGTGTGTGTGTGTGTGTGTGTGTGTGTGTGTGTGTGTGTGTGTGTGTGTGTGTGTGTGTGTGTGTGTGTGTGTGTGTGAGGGTGGGGTGGGGGTTATTTTGTCTGCAAGTACAATCTGGTGGAGTGGAGGAGGGTTGATGTATGTAGGACGTATGTGTGTGTGTGTTTGTGTGTGTGTCCATGTATGCACATGTGTGATTATGGGGTTGTTCAAATGTCTCAACTTCCCTTTGAAATTGTGCAGTACATGGACATGGACTGACACATGAGACACCAGGAATGCTTGTCTGACATGTAATCGCAGGACCCCTGATAGTATAATAAGGTCTGTAGCATGGAACATGCATTGGGATGGAAACTAGACAGCAGGTATACTGTTATAATTGCAATCAGCAGAAAGATGAAAGAATATCTACGTATGCAGCACTACAGATGCATTGGGGAATTACTAGACAACACCAGTGAGTGTATCCAAATATTACTGTTGTCCACATAATAAGTTAATAGAGCAACACATATTGCATCTACTGAGCAATAGTTACGTATGATACTCCAGTGTGTGACATTATTGAGTGACTGTAGTAGCCCCTAACATACGGGGGCCATGCTCACAATGTCTGGACAAACCCAGGGTGAACACTGGATGACAGCAGTGAGTCTTTGTAAAACCGACTCCAATCAAGTCAAAGAGGTAATGGAGCAACAGGTCATGTTTTGTGATCACTTGTCTAGACAATTAGAAGAATGATACGTTAATGATTGGTATTAATGAGTGTAAGTTTCCAAGTGTGATGCAGGATGGGAAGAGAATAAACTTGGGACAGTCTGTAAACTCAGGGACAGGAAAATATTATGTGTGTGTGTGTGTGTGTGTGTGTGTGTGTGTGTGTGTGTGTGTGTGTGTGTGTGTGTGTGTGTGTGTATGTGTGTGTGTGTGTGTGTGTGTGTGTGTGTGTGTGTGTGTGTGTGTGTGTGTGTGTGTGTGTGTGTGTGTGTATGTGTGTACTGTTAAGCAATGACGTACAGGTCTTAAAGTGTGTTTCTTATTTTCCCCTCAGAGGTGGCGTGGTGGGTCAGGACCCCTCCTGCAAGCAATCTGACATTGGTGTCCATACAGACACTGAAAATGATGATAGGTGTGTTGAGGCACAGGCAGTGTTGTCAGAGGCCGAAACTACACTATTGTTTGACATCCCCCTGTTATCCATCCCATCCCCACACAGAGTCACAGTGCTTACAGATACCCCATCATCAGTGGCCATAACAGAGGGACAGTTGGCGGTTGGTGGCAGTGCACAGGACAGTGTGGTATCTATGGGTGCTGTGTCTGGACACAGCAGCCATAGCCCAATGTCTGGCAGGGTACCACATAGGCAGATGTACAGGGTTGCTCATGGGAGGGCTGCTGATCATTGTACCCCTGGCAGAAGTGCCACATCTGGTACCACCAGATGCATCTTTCAGGCTGTCATGGAGCCGCAGGCACGTATGGAATGGTACACCAGACAAATTCTGAGGCTGCAGAGGGCTACTCTTTCAGCTTTAACTGACAACATCTGTGATCTTGCAGGTGCCCTCTGTTATTTTACAGAGGTCATGGATAGACAGTGGGGTGAGCTGGTGGGACTCATTGACCATGGATTGTCCATGCTGGAGCATGTGGTGGGAGTGGTGCAACAGCCACTTGGATGTAGGCCAACAACACCAACAGCTGGAGGTCAACGTGGATGTTCAAGGACACCAAGCCCTCCCATAGTGCCAGTACCAGCCCCAGCACTGCAGGGGGGTGCTGTCCATGCCACACCACAGCAGGCCACGTGCACATGGCCCTGGCCAGTCTCAGGAGGGACCTGGTTCCAGAGGACATATGTCATCATCAGGAGAGAGTGCCATATTGAGGCTTGTACCTGGACGTGCCTGTGTAACTCCTGGCAGGCACAGTTCTCATGTCCATAGCTGGAGACAGTGAACTGCACACCCTGCCAGGTATGGTCTGCAGCTGTCCAACAAACACTTGTATAGGGCAGCCACATGGCAGAACTGTGTGCATGCATACTCACACACAAGACAAACACACCTAGGGCAACCCCATACCTACACACACCACATCACCATGGCCATATCAGTAATTAAAACCCCTCACTCACACACATGGTGTCAAACGTATGGCCCAGCCTAGGTCTCTGGCAAACCAACAACACACTCTGTGCATATGATGATACCTGTGCCACATCCCTGTCATCCATAACATCGATGCAGGGACAGGCTAATATGGTTCTGATGCACATGGTGACTGTTCTACAGTGTACCAATGTACTGCTGTGTAACATGTTGTCAGCAGTAACATTTAATGATCACATGTCAGGAAGTGTAGCTGTCCAGCCATGATGCATTATAGCTGTTATTAACACTGAGTGAATGTCATCCAAATAATTATACTTCACACACACACACACACACACACACACACACACACACACACACACACACACACACACACACACACACACACACACACACACACACAGGTTTGCCAGTCCTGACATGCATGGGTACATTGCTTCACAGGTGTGTAGTGGTTGACTGTGCCAGAAGATTGTACAAGGCTAGGTGAAGGGTATAACTTGGCATCAGGCCACATGACAATGGTCTGCAGTGTGACTCAGAGGTGTAGTGTCTGGATTGGCCCACACAGGTGGGTATTGTATTCACCATCCAGTCATCTGGGTTACTATTGTAGGTGGCCAGTGCTGTGCAATGCTTGCCATGAATGTGTTCTATATTCCATAACATGGACAGTGTCTGGGATGTGCACATGTCCCACATGCATGGTCTGTGACATGTGGAAGTGTACCTGGGGTGTCTGCGGCATGTTGTGCATACAGATTGTTATCATCAGATTATCATCAGATGTGCCATTCCTGACCTTATGTGGTGAGAACTGGAAATGGTCACCAGGTTGACCCTGCACCTACATTGACAGCATGCTACAGGTATTCACTGGTGTCAGTGGCATCTGTCCATACAGGGCATATGTATAAGGCATAGTATGTCCTTTGTGGGTTACACTTGCTGGCTCTACAGTTGTTGCAGGCATCCAGTGGGGAACATAGTGAAGGAGCACTGTATGCAATGATTTGCCTATTGTAGGGATGGGACAGGGTGTCATTCTCTGTAGTCCACTGCAATCACACCATGGTTACTATCTGTGGGCAATATGCAGGGAACTACCAACACAGTGGTTGTTGCCTAGCCAAGTGTGTTTGTGTATGAGACATGGGTGGAGAGTGTTCTCTGGGTAATACAAGGGTTGCCTATATTGCTCCCCAAGCCATGATGTCACATGTAGGGGTATGGATTGTCTACCCCAGCCTCTCTGCTGTTTGACATCTGTTATCCTTGTAAGGTGGACATTGTGACATATAATAGGCCCACCATATAAGAAATGTGCTAAACCCACCCCACAATGAGTCCTGTTATTTCACACTCACAGCTACCTCCACACCGGATACATATGACAAGCACACACACACACACACACACACACACACACACACACACACACACACACACACACACACACACACACACACACACACACACACACACCAAGTCTCACAGTTGCCATGTCTGTGATTAAAACTCCTACATCACACTATAGCATTACACAGTTATAGCATGTGTCACAGAGATTACTGGGCTACTCTTTCCCCAAAGGTGTATTTCAAAGTGAATGACATCAGCAGGCTTGCCAAAGTAGGGCATTGGAAGTTGTAGTGACTGTGAATGGCTTCAAATGCATTGATCCTTACACAGACAACCAAACACAGTTTTACAGTTGCTATGTCTGGGATTAGAAGTCCTACCTAACTAGTACATCACACAACAGCATTATACAGTTATAGCATGTGCAGAAGAGATTACTGGGCTACTCTTTCTCCAAAGGTGTATTTCAAAGTGAATGACATTAGCAGGCTTGCCAAAGTAGGGCAATGGAAGTTGTAGTGACATTGAATGGCCTCAAAAGCATTGATTCCTACACAGACAAACAAAGATTTACAGTTGCTATGTCTGGGATTAGAACTCCTAACTAACTAGTACATTACACTACATCATTACGCAGTTATAGCATGTGCCACGGTGCTTATTGGGCTATTCCTTCCCCAAAGGTATATATCAAAGTGAATGACATTAGCAGGCTTGCCAGAGTAGGGCAATGGAAGTTGTAGTGACTGTGAATGGTTTCAAAAGTCACTACAACTTCCAAACAAACACACACTCACTTTTACAGTTGGCATGTCTGGAATTAGAATTTCTACCTAACTAATACATCACACTACAGCATTATGCAGTTATAACATGTGCCACAGAGATTACTGGGCTAATCTTTCCCCAAAGGTGTATTTCAAAGTGAATGACATCAGCAGGCTTGCCAAAGTAGAGCAATGGAAGTTGTAGTGATGGTGAATGGCCTCAAAAGCATTGTCCCTACACAGACAAACATGCAAAGTCTTACAGCTGCCATGTCTGGGATTAGAACTCCTGCCTAACTAGTACATCACACTACAGCATTATGCAGTTATAGCACATGCCACAGAGATTACTGGGAAACTCCTTCCCCAAAGTTGTATTTCAAAGTGAATGACATCAGCAGCCCTGCCAAAGTAGGGCAATAGAAATTGTAGTGACTATAAATGGCCTCAAAAGCATTGATCCCTACATAGACAAACACACACACACACAGTTTTACATTTGCCATGTCTGGGATTAGAATTCCTACCTAACTAGTGCATCACACTACAGCATTATGCAGTTATAGAACACATCATAGAGATTACTGGGCTACTCCTTCCCCAGAGGTGTATTTTAAAGTGAATGACATCAGCAGCCCTGCCAAAGTAGGGCAATGGAAATTGTAGTGAGTGTGAATGGCCTCAAAAGCATTGATCCCTACACAGACAAACACACACACAGAAAGTTTTACAGCTGCCATATCTGGGATTAGAACTCCTACCTAACTAACACATCACACTACAGCATTACACAGTTATAGCATGCGTCACAGAGATTACTGGGTAACTCCTTCCCCAAAGGTGTATTTCAAAGTGAATGACATCAACAGCCCTGCCAAAGTAGGGCAATGGAAATTGTAATGAGTGTGAATGGCCTCAAAAGCATTAATCCCTACACAGACAAACACACAAAGTTCTACAATTGCCATGTTTGTGAATAGAACTACTTAACTAGTACATCATACTACAGCATTACACAGTTATAGGATGCACCATGGAGTTTAATGGACTACATTTTCTCCAAAGGTGTATTTCAAAGTGAATGACATCAGCAGCCATGCCAAAGTGGGGCATTTGAAATTGCAGTGAGTGTGAATGGCCTCAAAAGCATTGATCCCTACACAGACACACACACAAAGTTCTACATTGCCATATCTGGGAAAAGAACTCCTGCCTAATTAGTACATCATACTACAGCATAATGCAGTTACAGGATGTGCCACAGAGCTTACTGGGTGACCCTTTCCCCAAAGGTGTATTTCAAGGTGAATGACATCAGCAGCCATGCCAAAGTAGGGCAATGGAAATTGTAGTGAGTTTGAATGGCCTCAAAAGCATTGATTCCTACGCAGACAAACCCACACAGAGTTGCTATGTCTGGGATTAGAACTCCTACCTAAGTAATATATTACACTACATTACACAGTGATAGCATGCTCCACGGAGCTTATAGTGTTACTCCTTCCCCAGAGGTGCATTTCAAGGTGAAGCCATCAACAGACTTGCCATTGTAGGGCAATGGGGAGTACAGTGTGTGTGCATGGGCCATAACCCATTCATCTGGAAGCAGACACACAACACTCAGGCACACACAGGTTTATATTTCACAGGTACGTGTATACACCTGCTAGATGACTACAGTACAGTCATTTTACACAGTTATCACAAGCACCACAGATACTATAGTGCTGAGGGATACCAGAGGCAAATGCCTACAGTAATTGACATTTGCACGTCATGTGGTTTTAGCCAATTGGATGTGTGCTGGGTGGGACAGGCTTCATGATGAGAGGCTCTTTGTCACTGTCTGTCACTTTCTTCCACACATCTATGCATGTGTTTGGCCTATTATAGTGTGTTGTCCTTGGATATATGTGAGTATTCCTATCCAATGTGTGTGAAAAGCATGACTGGTGTGTAATGAGGAGTGTGTACACAAACATCTGTGACTGTCAGATATGTATAGTCCACTGTTGTTGCCAGACATGGGCTTCATTTCTGTAAGTGTGGGAGCATGCCCAGTGTGACCTTTTGTACTGAATGTGTGAATCCATTCCAGGTAGGTTGTACTCCAGTGCAGGCATTTGTGTTCTCCACCTACAGCTAGCAACCTGTTTCTGCAGTATATCTGTAGATCGGTTGACAATATGGGGTCAAAGTGGTCAAAGGATAGTAAGTTACTGTAGGTAATTGTGTCTCTGCTGCTTCTGCTACATGGTCTTGGTGTTAGCAGAGATATTCAGACATATGTACTGTTTTACACTGTGATGTTTTATATCATCAAGTACTGTCAGGTATACATATTTGCATGCAGTAATTTCCATTCTGGAGGGGAAACTGCAGACACTTGCTGATGGGTCTGTGTAAATGGTTCAGCAGCTTGGTGCAGTGGTGGCTGAGGATCCCATGCTTGTACATCCATCGATGTGACAGTATGTCCATATCCTGCTGTGGCCATACCTCACAGCTGTACAGATTCACACAGGTTACCCAGAGGCAGGGCTCATAATTCTGGACATTACCCCTTCACATTGTGGTTTATGAGCAGGTTTGTAGCCACCCATTCCTGTGTTTGCAGGGAGGGATAGTATGTGCACACAGCTGAGTTTCAGACTTCACACACTCCATGCCGTCCATGCTCCTACCCCCCTCAATTGTTCTATCCTTTTCCAAACATTATGCAAACATTATCTGATATGTTCCCTATAGTTATCACCTCATCCCAGCATTAATTTGGTGTTGGTCCACAGTTCATGCAGTAGGACATGGTGGACATGTTACTGGGATTTGTCAACATGGCCTTGCATTTGGGTTCTGTGGACTGTGTTATGTTGTTATTTGGGAGTCCATGACATAACATACATTGGCAGTACGGATGAGACACAGGCCTTTGGCAGAGGACTGTAGGGCATTTGGTAGTGATGCAGACCAGTTGTAGCAGGCCATTGAATTGTGTCACTCCTACAGTCCCAGACTGCAAGACACTATATTCCCCTGGGGTGACAGGGTAGGTGTGCAAGGTGTTAATGCCAATACCTTCTGTCATTATTGATCCAGTTGTGTGGCTGCTGGCAGGTGCTGCTTACAGCTAGGGACACACCTACATGGACACCTCTTCTGTATGCTGCATTCTTTGGCTATTGCCATACAGTGGTAGGGGTCGTAATGTACTCATTCCCAACAGCAGGGATAAGACCTGTGAGGTACCTGTGGGTGATGGTGGGGTGAGCTAGGTGCATGTGTGCTATGGACACTACTTGCATCTGACTCACAGATATGCATGGGGCATTCCACTTATGCTGGCTTGTGCAGGGAGATAAGCAGTTTCTCAATCCTTCATAACTGTGACCTTTGTGGTCTGCCAGTGTTTGGCCAGATGACATTGGTATTCCATACTACAAACCCAATTAATGTGCTGCTAACCTGTATGCACAATTCCAATGGTGTGTCCATTTGACAGTAACATATTATACACTGTCTGTCTGGGATACTTCCACCTGTGTACTGTTTTGTATGTTTGGGCCCACATTCATGCCATGTCTCTCTTTCAGATGGTGACAGATATTACATCCAAACATTTACTATGGCTTACTTGTGGAATGTGTTTTGCTGGGATGCATTGTGTTTGGCACTGCAGTTATGAGAACTTGGCCCTGTCATCAGCAGTACTGGCCAATGGCCACCAGGACAAACCTCACCATGCCTACATACTGACCGCTCTCACACAATATACAACACACACCAACCTAACAGATGCAGCTTTGCATATTGTACACATGCTACAATCTATCCTGCTATTTTGGCCGGCTCAGGTAATCTGTGCTCCACTGATATTATACCTAAACATACATGTTAATACATTTCTACATAGGATTGTGGGGGTTGGGCACACCTGACACTTGTACATATTTGCTATGACTGTACTGGTATTTCAGGTACTCCATTTCATTCTGTATTCTGACCTATCATGCTGACTAGAGGCATATCAGTGTGTACTACAGTTCTTAGGTTTGATTGACCTACATTTCAGTTTCAGGCTTCTTACCCTTCAGAACTAACATTCCACTGCCTGACCTGTTGTAGTCTGTCAGTGTAGGTCTGGAGGGGGATGTTCTCCATAGCCATCAATCAAAGGCCTTAGCACAGCCTTTGTTTGTGTTTGTCTATGCCTGTCCTGCTGGCTGAGACTGTTGTTGGGTATGTGAGCCCCCCTGACTGGCATGTGTGTGTCCTATGGACCCTACCCCACTCACCAGGTGGTGCTTTGATGTGTATGTGCATGCAATCTATAGCACCCACTACCTCAGGGTATTCTGCTATTTTGTGGAAGAGATGCATATTGCTGGTCAACGCCTTATGGCTGTTGTGGAAATATACGTGCTCACCAGCATGTGTTGACAGGGCATCCAGGAATTGGTGGAATACCCTGGATGCTGATGCCTGTGAGATTCCCATGATATGCCCAGTTGGCCTTTGGAAGGTACCTGTGGCTAGTATTCTTAGGTCTACACATACCTTGGTATCCACTGGGATGGGTTCCCCTCTGTTGGTTCTGTGTGTGAGATGTGGCCGGCACAGCTCAACAATTTACTGTAGGAGGTCCCTGTCCACCCTATAGCACTCCACTATCTCCAGCTCATGTAGCCCCTGGTAGGTTACCCTCGGTTTGTACACTCTTCTCCTTCTCCTCACTTCGAGTTGGTCATCAGCATTGTCATCCTCACCACCCTCAGCCTCTTCCACATGTTGATTTATGATAGCTGCTGCAGCCTCTATCATTTTGTTGCTTTTGTTTGGAAAATTTCTCTACTTGTGTACACTGGTGGTGTAGAGTTTGTGGGAAAAAACAGAGGGAAAGGTGTTTGCATAATTTATAGTAGTGTGCTGGACTGGGCTGGGCTGCTGCCTGTGTAATTGGGTGATTCTGATACATTTCACCTACCAGCTATGCTAGGTCACCTTGATTACCTTCCTACTGCTGTTTTCCCTTCCCATTGCCTTACTGCTTAAGCCCAGGGACATGCCGCACAAACACAGTGCTCAGATATGCACGTAGCTGCTATTTTCTGCTTTATTTTTTTCCCTTTAAAACATGGTGTGGTGCACACACCTGCTTAGGCAATGTAAAAAGTGCTTGGCAGGTTCAGACACCGCCCCCTTGCTTATCTCTGCTAAGCTAAGGGGAAACCAGAGCCACAGAACTCCAATAAGCTTACAGTATGCCTGACACACTCCTCTATGATGTCAGCCAGCTCTTAGGCTTGCACCATGGTCTTCCTGCACCTACACGGTTGGGTGCAGGCTAGCCAAGAGGGGGAATCTGGGATTCAGTATCATTCCTTTCATTTGCATAGGATTGCCTGCTAATGCCTAGTTACATGTCTGACACTGAGCCTTCCCCCTTAGCAACCACTATTCACTGGCCATGTTGTCTTCTGCCTGCCATTGAGTGTGATGGCAAAATTGTGATTTTTGATAGAATGCTTTTTTCAAGGTTTTTTTTAATTTTTAGGCCGATCCCATTTGCGCGCTGCTGCCCTACACTTAAATCGGCCCCCCAAAAATAAGTTAATTTTTTTTTTTTTGCAACTGTTTTCCATGCCAATGGCCATATATTTGGCCATTGGCATGCTTTACACATTATAAACACCCTTTATTTGGAGCTGTAATGGCTCTGTTTTGTAGTTTGCAGAAATGTACTCAGTTACTAACTGAGTACGTTTCTGCAGATTACTCTAGTCCTGCACGGCCAGCTGCCATCTTCCTGTATCACAAATTCACCTCATTTGCATGGTTTTCACCTTCAGATGGGGTAATTTGCATACAGGAGCTGTGTCCGTGCAGGAATAGTGCAAGAGCGCTCATGTATGTCCTGGGAGCTTGTTCCTGGATCTCTTGGCAGCCATATTGCCTCCAGCAGCTCCTGTACTATTCCTGAATGCCATGCAGAGCTTGCTGAATCCCGAGGAGTAAGTATTACATTTGTAATATTTTGTAAACAACTTGTATCTCAGCAACTACTCAAGTTATGCACATACTGTCAACAGTGTTTTATTCATCTAGCTGGGAGCTTTCATGCAAGTCTAAGGAGTTCTGTCTCTGTTATGTGGTTGTTGAAATATTTAGGAAAAAATTGAAAATTATATTGATATAAATTAATATCATAAAACAACAGTTAATCCCCGGGATTCATGAAGTTTGCGCCATGCGCCAGAGTAGCGTCGGCAATCTAGTGCCAAATATGGCCGTTGACCGATTCAGGTAAGAGCTGTTTCCATGTGCACTACCAGCGTACAAAAATCCAAACTATAAAAGTTCAAGATATATCCAATAAAAACACACAGATGTCGAGAACAAAAACCTTTATATAACAGCAAATCTTTCGGGTTACAAGCCCTTTATCAATACTAAAACCAGCGTACGCCAGAGCTGCTCAGCTCCTGGCACATGTATGCTAATTACCCAATGCACAGCAGTGTAGCATGCAAATGAAGGTATATAGCGATTCATGAAGTTGTGCAGGCGTAGCGTAAGCATGTAGAAATGTAAACCAAAAAAAAGGTTTACATTTTGTCAAACATAAAATCGGAGCCATGAAAGCAGACCAAACATACGTATTATAATGTTAATATATGCCAATGGCTAAATATATAGCCAATGGCATAAAACAACATGCACAGCATATAAAAAATAACATTTAATGTCATGGCCACACCAACGCAATGTAAAACTGCAGTGCATCGGTGAGCAAATGGGATCACAAGGAAAATATATTTAGGTGTCATAAAACTGTAATGTAACGCAATTCATGATATCCCCATAATAGTCAATGGCATGCATGCTACACCATAACCATGGCACAAGGGTTGCTAAGGGTCTGTGACAGTGTTCCATGTGGTAACTAGGAATTAGTAGTCAATGCCATGGAAATGAGTCAAGTAATACTGAATTGCAAATGCCCCGCCGGCGTAAGGATGTACCACACGGTGTAGCATTACAACACCGAGGAGTGGCCTGGAGGGAAACATGACATCAAGAGATGGGCATGCCACCGTAGCTGTAAGCTCATTGGATCATTGCTAATCCATGTTGCATGTTGCTAAGCAAAGCTGCAGGATAGGGGTGTGGAAGTAGCCATAGCTTTGCTTAGCTGAGAGCACACATGGTAACCAAAAGATCATGTAAACATGGATGAAAACGCACACAAAAAATGGTAAATGGTTGTGCAGCATGCACCACAGCTGAAGCAGGAAGGATATGGGAAGACAATAAGGAAATGCTGCAGCATGGTAATTGGAGTACACATGAGCAATTAACACCTAGAAAATCACAGTGGGCCATAGGCAACAGCTAATAAGGCTGCTAGCAGCTACCTGCAGAACAGGAAAGGGGAGGTGCAATACAGCAAATAAAAGAGAACTGTCACAGCAGAACAAAGCAAACTTGCAGTAGATCAGCTACATAACACATTTCCCAACACAATCCTGGGTTGCGGAAGCACAACACAAGAAAGGCGGCAGCTGGATGCATGCCTGACAATAGGAGGTGAATCGGGTTGAAAACAGAAGTAAAGGGCAATAGCCGAATCATGGCAGACAAGCGTATGTCAACATTAAAGGCCCCACAATAGCAGTACCTGCTGTAAAACCAATAATTAAGATACCCTGCAGCTAGAATAGCACAACCACACCCAATTACACCAGCATCATCCATTGCACAATAGTATAAGGTATGAAAGCCCCACACACACACTTGTGTATTCCCAGACACTCTGCACCATTGGTGTATACAGACGGGGAACTTTTAATATGTATATGTTAGGGGCTGCCATAGCTTTGATTCATCAGCATGTGTTGGAGAGTGATGTGGTGTGGAGGATGATGCTGACAACCATCTCAGGCACCGGAGGAGGAGACAAGTGTTCAGACCCAGGGTAACCCACCAGGGGTTATATGATCTGGAGATAGTAGAGTGTTACAGGGTGGACAGAGACATCATACAGCAACTTGTTGAGCTGTGCTGGCCATGCCTCAGAGCCAGAAGTAACAGAGGGGAACCCATCCCAGTGGACACGAAGTATGTGTAAGCTTGAGAATACTAGCCACAGGTACCTTCCAAAGGCCAACTGGGGATATCATGGGGATCTCACAGGCATCAGCATCCAGGGTACTCCACCAGTTCCTGGATGCCATGTTACCACATGCCAATGAGCACATATACTTCCCCCAAATGCGGGAGGAGTTGGCCAGCAATATGCATCTCTTCCACCGTGTGACAGACTACCCAGAGGTACTGGGTGCAATAGACTGCACGCACATACACATCAAGTCGTGAGCAGGGTAGGCACTACATAAACCACAAGGGATTCCCCTCCAACTGCCAGGTCATGTGCAATGCCCAGGGCATTATCATGGATGTTTGTGTTGGCAGCCCTGGAAGCTATCATGACTCCCACATCTGGCATGCCTTAAAATATGTACAGGTTCATAGATACGTAGTTAGGTACATGCCCAACCGCCAAAGCCACTCATAAGCATAGGAAAAACATGTCTGCTGTCACCACCCCATCGATCAACTAACTGTCCCTCTGTGGAGCAGAGCCACTTGCGGGATCCCTGGGGTGTAGCTACTGTTCTCCACCCACTCTGCAAGGATTCCCCGGAGTGTCAGTGAGGAGTTTTGGTATAATGTAAGGGGTGTGTTTCCAAATAATGGGGAGTATCCCTGACAGGAATCTTCACAGAAGTGCACATGTTACATAGTATACCTTAAGCACAGCTTGCATATATAGGTAGTTCTCCACAGAATAATAAACATGTAGAACACACAACTGCTGAAATGTGCGTTAATCACCCTTGCACTACCAGTGCCTGTTCTGAGAGGTAAGATATCACTGCCAGGATTATAACACGCAACCATGTACACATTCATCTCAATAACATACCACTAAGCTACCTGAGATGTACCAATGGCAGTCATGTATACTGACAGGATAAAACACAAAAGGTAGGAATGTGCTGAAATAGGACAAACCGTCATGTACCCAATGAAAGGTGTATGTTTCATATATATATATATATATATATATATATATATATATATATATATACACATCATCATATATATATAGATATATATATAGAGAAAGAGAGAGAGGGAGATAGTGAGAGATATGTCGATATATGGGGATATACATATATATGTAGATATATAGATAGGTTAACAACATCTACATAACCATGGAGGTACATATAAATGGGATACCTACCACATACCAACTGCTTTACATACTGACGCACGTAATCCCGAGGCTTAAGGTCCGAAAGAACACAATACCGAAACACCAGATGCACGAGATGTACTCTCATGATGTTAATGGACAGTTAGTCAGTGCTTCTGGTGTTGAGATTTGGGTAGGTTACTGTGTGTACATGTATTTCTTAGGGCTGTAGTGTGTGTTCTGTGTGTGGTGTGTGTTCTTGGGGGACTGTAATGTGTGGTTGTGGGTTAGCTTTGTGCGTCTGTTTGCGCGACCTAGGATGTAGAATATTAAAGTAGGGGTGGTGTGGGAGGGGCGCAGACATCTACATGAGGGGTGTAGGGGGGCTTGGCCACCTGCTCATACATAGTGTAGGATGGTTTGTTTGGACGTGTTGGGTAGCAGTGTGTCTGTGTGTACATGTGTGTGTTCCATGTTCGAGTTAGCTTTGCAAGTTACTGTCGATGTCGGTAATGTGGGGTATGGGAGTCTGGTCCCGGTACTGTGTGCATTGGAACACTGTGGTTTCAGAATTCCATAGGTCTCCCGTATACAGTGGTTGAAGTGTTCATATATGTGTATAACATAGACCATAGCAATCACACATTCCGCCACTACCAGCCTTTATGAACAAAGGATATGGAGAGTATATGCCTATACACTATTACAAATATGTGCTATGGACATGAGCCAAAGATAGTGTTACCACCTGTCCCACTTTGCGAGGGACACTCCCTCTTTGGGTGGTTGTGTCCTACCAAATATATTAAACGTGGCAAATGTCCTGGGATTGTAGGACATAATTATGTCCCATATGTACTGTAATAGTTGCATACAATAGTTATTTCTGTATCTAAAATACCTGCATGTTACAGGAAACAGGATAAGCAACTAAACTGCTACAAGAATAAGCTTATAATTAGGCAAGAAAGGAAAGTTATATCCCTTGTACTGACCATGGGTTTGTGTCGGCCTGTAAAATCAGATGTGTGTCCCAAAAAGGTCCCACTATGGCCATATGCAAAGGTGGCAACCCTAGCCAAAGAGGGCCAGTCACCAACACAACTAAAATGACTGCAAATACCTATGACAGATATACACAGCTATCATGTAGCAACACTTTATTACATTCAGATGTATTACCGAAGGGATCAAGGACTAACATCAACTGCATGCTATACAGGAACCACATAACAGTACCTTAATGAATCAGCTTGCAATTACCATTGTATTAGTCCACAAAAGGATAGGTGTTCAAATAAGGAAGGACCCTCACGCACATAGCGATTATGTATAAAAGCAGTTCCTACACACCTGCATCTGCTAAGCACACCCACCAACATCACCCCCACACCCAAACATATTACAATACAAACTGTAATAACATCACAAATCATTCACACACCGTACGACATCTGCAGAAGCCTTAACATACCTTGTCAGAGACACACTAACATGGCCCTATGTGAAATCACTGCTGTTATACAATGGAACAGCTGCTGATCTAATAGGGTTTGTTTGCACTAATCCCATTACAGAGGGTTGTGCATACACCGGGATGTGTTAGCAATTAGTGAGTAACAGCACAGTATGCTACACTTGTACACCAAATCAAGGATGTCTGGTGAGCATACTGTACACCACATAACAGTTCATGCATAGCCATATGGCCTTGAGCTGGCTAAACATCCTTGCCAGACTTAAACATCTGCAGAAGTATCAGGTACAAACAAACCCTGCATAAGTAGCACTGTTCCGAAATATAACAGCTGTACTCACATGTAGAACTAAATCCTCTAGCCATTACACACAGTCCACGGGAGTCATGAAGCTAATATATCTCTATGTGTCTCCATATAGCTGTTGAAATATATCACAATAACACATCTAGGCCATCTCCCTCAAAAGTAAGGCAAACGGACAATGCCCAAAAGGAGTACTCACTTATACACCACTGTTGCCATGGTATCGGCTAATGGAGTAGCTGCACAGCTGATGTGCATCCAATTAACTACTTTGGAATAGCAATTGGTGGACAGGATACCACATGTTACCGATATGTAACTAGAAAGGTATGTGTTATCACACATTCAAACCATCCGTATATACCAGCCGAACTTTACAAAGAACATTGAAACACAAACCAAAAAGGATTGCATCAACAGTTAATGACACCTTGGGTTACTAATAAGGTATGTAGAACTGTCAGTATGTCTGTGTATGCAGTACTATTCTGTAGTATTTAAAGTGCACGCAATCCATATAGTGAAAACAGTTATCTTGTAGTGATGTATTGTTGAGCATAGTAACGCTTGTAGTATTTGTGTGTACTGCTGTAGGTCACAAGGCAAACACCACATACACCACAAGGGATGCTATATAAGGGCTTTGAACAGAAATACTCCTCATCAGCCGATGTCAGTGGCAGGGCTGGTCCAACAAGTATGTGCTATAACAGGGGATAGTATATGTTGATATATTGTAACTGTAGCCGTATGTATGGGTGTATTGCAGAGAATAACATGTAGAAGGTTGGGCCACTGTGCAAGTATGATTTGCATTGTGGGATATTGTGCCAATAACTGTGTAATGTACAGTATTGTAGGCAGATATGTATTACAAGCTACATAGTATTACTGTAATGTTAGGCAAACATTAGTTTGCCTCTGTCCAGCATAGCCACTGCAGTGATCCCTGAGGTACATGTCTGTCTCCCATCCACACGTCAAGGTTTCCCTTGAAGAGTGCTCATGAGGGTCCCTGCCTGATGTACATTGGAATCATGTTCCAAAGCATAGGGAGTGTCCAGGTCAGGAATCTATCCGTCCAGCATGTCCTACTCATCGTTGTAGTTAGGTGTATATCCCTAGAGCATGTGGCTCTCAGGGGCTTATGTTTAGGTGGAGCATATCCAGCAATACAGGGTTGGACATGGGCCTTGTATGTCAAGCAGAGATCACCTGTGAGTATGTGGTATGCAACTGAATACAGCTGGAGTTTCGTAGGTTGAGCTGCATAGGTCACCTGTTTGAGGTAAGTAATCCTCTTGGTGTGGTACTGGTGTGGTCTTCCAAGCTGTTGCAGTTATCTTGTTCAGCCATGTGCCAAAGGATGCACAGCAGTGGGATGACCTGTGGATGGAACTTCGCAGGAGGGTTAATGATGTGGGTGGCCACAACCGCACATACCAGCAGGTGCGCAGACACTGTACAGACCTCATTAGATGGGCAAAAGATCATGTGAATGCAATCACCAGGGAACAAGGTGCAACAGGTGGTGGACCACCAACCCAGCCCCCACTCACACGTACCGAGGAGCTACTGGCCAACCTGGTGACACCTGCAGAACCACATCCACAAGCCTTAGCCAATATTGTGGAGGTGGGTGTCTCTCAACCACTGATCCTGGAGTTGCCTGGTAAGTCAGTACTGCACCTATAACAACTATATTCCATATAGTTGCATGTGTCACTGTACAATATGTAATGTAACATCATATGCAAGGCATGTATACACACATGCCGCATACTATAGTATGCTACTCTGTGTATGCACATGTGCATACACCATAGTATAGTCTAATGTACTGGTGTATGTGTTATGCACATTGCTCCCTGTAGCCTTTATACAGGGGTGGATTATGCTCATACTGCTGTGTTACTCCTATTTAGGTACCTCTGGCATTCCGCTGAAACAGCAGCCCGTTGCAGGTGAGAGTGTTATTATTTATCAGGAACCATAATGCACAAATCTATCTGCCATGTGGCCATTCACAACATGTACACATAATGTATGGTCCTGTCACAATATACAGGTTGGACCTGCAATGCATCACAATGACTACCCATGTGCGACACTTGCAAACTATGTGAATCATCTCACCGACATGAATCCTCACAAACTTTATTGACAGATGTGTTGACAGCTGTGCATACAATGGTGGAGGTGCTGTTCATTTTAGGGACGTACAACAGATCTGATCTACACGTGGTGAATACAAACAGTACTACACAATGGGCTAGAGTATGGCCAGCACACAGGTTTCAACGGTGTGGATCATAGCCCTGCTATGATTGTCACACAATGTGATGTGCTATCTTGACATGTCCATGACATCTACTGGCCTGGCTGCTACACTGCCAACCTAACCTGAAAACATATCCCACATACCACCCTTTATCTGCATAACCCTGTTGTCAGTGGAGCATATATGTCACATGGGACAACACAGACATGTGAAATAGATGCCCATCACAATAATTTGGACAACACATGTACACACATGGCCATGGAGGATGGCCAGAGACATGGAGCAACACACACAGTAGATGTGTTGTGCTTATGTGTACACTCTGTCGTAAAATGGCTACACATGGTTCAACCGTGGTCTTTGTATAATGGTCATAGTGTAGACGTAGAACACTAGACATCCTACAGGCCTGTGCACATCTTGTATAGGCGTAACATCAATCCACCACATAAGATGTGTTGAACATCTTGAGGGTGTTGCAACATGACAGCAGTCACCTGTACAGTATCCACATCAGGCCACAGATACAGTACATTCGCATTGCTGGTGTTGGACATAAATGCCATACTAGCTCCTCGTGTGTGTGTGTGGTACACAGATGTCATGTGGGACATGGTGTACCGATGTGTTCACCATGTCTGGCCATAGTTGCCAGGCTGCAGCAATATCGTTGCAGATGTGCAGGGGTGTCATCTGTATACCCATCAGTGACCTGTGTCACAACTTCCACATCATGGTTTAGTGTCTATACACCTCAGTGACGTGGGTCACATTCCACAGTATATATGTATTGTATCTGAACACAGTCATGGCTATGAACCCTGTCTGTAACTCACACTGTATAGCACTAGAGATGCCTCATGATTCCCTGCAATGGCCATGCACATCAGCTAAATTTGTAGTATATCTGTAGGGTGGACAGACAACACTGAATTTGTACACCATTGCCCCACTATATATATTTGACAGGACACCATTGTGTTAAACATGTATGCATGTCATTGCACACATCAGCAGATCACATGTCATACTACATGTTATTATCAAGGTTATATGCCACACATCAGGCAGGTGTACTGTTAACCTGTGCTGGTCCACATGGTGTAACACAGGGATGTATGCTAACCACTTCTATGATTGCATAATTTGCATGCCGTCTGCTATGACATATGTATGCTGTTGTGTGCAACCTAGGGATGTATGATAACTACCACTATTACTGTCTGCGCTGCATGCCATCTGCCATATCACATGCATGTTGCATGCCTTCTGTCATATCACATGTGTGTGTGTGTGTGTCGTTTGTATAGATTGTAATGTGCAGTTCTTGTCTGCCCTCACAGGTGACGTAGGTACACTGCCCTCCTGCAGTACATCAGATGTTAGTGTCCCCACAGACTCTAGCAGTGATGATGAATGTATGATTGGGACACAGGCAGAGTTGTCAGGGGCTGAAACTGTGCCATTGGTTGCCATTCCATCTATATCCACCTCATCCCCACAGACAGATCCCATACCTGCACATACCCCATCACCAGTGGCCATAGAGGAAGGACAGTTGGCACGTGGTAGCTTGGAACAGGAAAGTGTGGGGGCTATGGAAGGTGTGCCTGCACACCATGGTGTCAGCCAAATTACTGGTGGTACCCCACACAGGCATGTAGCCAGTGCTGCTCATAGGAGGATCTCTGGCCAACATGCTCCTGCATGAAAGAGTGCAGCATCTGTTATCACCAGATGCATGTTTCAGGCTGTAATGGAGGCACAGGCACATGGTGAATGGTGCAACAGAGAAGATCAGAGGCTACAGAGGTGTGCTGTCCGTTCTTTAAACAACAGCATCCAGGCAATGGTAAATGCTCAACAGCATATTGCTGATGCTTTGGATAGACGGATGGGTGACATGGTTGGAGTCTTTGACCATGGCATGACAATCAGTGAGCATGAGCTGTTTGTGTTGGAACATCTGGTAGGAGTGAGGCATTGGGCACGTAGACGTAGGCCTGCTACATCACCTGTGTCAGGTCTACATGTACGAGCTACCTCACATGGCCACTCCCATAGTGGTGGTAGCAGCAGCAGTGCATCTGATGCTGTGCTGTCCACACCATGACACAGCAGGCCACGTGCACATGGCCAGGGATGGTCCCAACAGGGACATGGTTCCAGTGGACAAGTGACATCAGACAGTACCCAATCTGCACTTCTGTCTGGTAGTGAACATTCAACCCCTGGCAGGCACAGGTCACATGTCCATGGCCGGACACCATGAACTGTAAACCCTTGCCTGTACAGTCTGCAGCTGTCAATTATACCTCTGTGTAGGCAAGACACATGGGAGTACTGTGTGCATACATACACGCACACACTGGACACATATGTAGGGCACCACAACACACACATGCATAACATCCACACATGCTCAATTAGATCAAAGGCTCAAACCCACACACATAATGTCATCCAATGGTGCAGCCTAGACCTCTGGCAAACATTAACACCCTGTGCATATGAGGATGCCTGTGCCGCATCCCTGACATCCACACTATCGGTGCAGGGACATGCTCATATGGTCTGATGCACAGGGTGAACAGACAAGGATGATATGTGCAGTTTGCAGATGTTGAGGACTGTTAACAGTCAGCAGTTATACCATGTAGTACAGGTGTGCAATACTGTTAATAGTATGTGTCTTGTGTAACAACAGTGCAGTCTAGACCACCGGCAAACATTAACACCCTGTGCATATGATGATGCCTGTGCCGCATCTCCGACATCCACACCATCAGTGCAGGGACATGCTCACATGGTCTGATGCACAGGGTGAACAGACTAGGATGATATGTAGTTTACAAATGTAGAGGACTGTTGACAGGCAGCAGATATGCCATGTAGTACAGGTGTACAATACTGTTAACAGTATGTGTCTTGTGTAACAACAGTAAATGCATGTTGGTCATGATGTTCTGCTGTCCTTCTTCAGGTCTAATGGATGTCAGTGTTTGCAGTTAAATATCCCATATGTCAATGTGGACTACTCACAGGTATGTATGACTATACCAGCATGCACCGTGTAGCTGCCACATACCAGTGAGACTGTCCCATGTTACAAACACTTCTACCGTTCCAAGAGCATGATAGCTGTGTATTAAGCTACTGTGGCCACAGACAGGACATCCATAAAGGGTGACATCACAGGTACAGTTACATTGAGTGGTGAGGTAAGAGAGTGGTCTAGCTGATTACAAGGGTAGAGGCCAGTGGGAAGGGTGATGTCTCAATGGGAATCAGAAATACATGTTCCCATGACAGGATGTCAACACACAACTGAAACCACACACTCAGGTATTGACACACATGTATTCAGTGACACTGTAACACACACACACACACACACACACACACACACACACACACACACACACACACACACACACACACACACACATTCACAGCTTCACTGACACAGTAACACACACACTCATACACAGTTGCTACTGGTGGGATGAGGACCCCTGCCTATGTGCAAATCATCATTACAGTACTGTGCACCTACATGACGCGCCAAAGAGAATACACATGTACAGGTAGTCAGTACAGCCTAAGATCAGGGACATCAACATGGATAGTAGAATGCATCACCTGGATGGTGGGAGGGGTCTTATCAGTTCAGTTTGGTAACATACATTCTCACCCCAGGGACCAGTCAGCCCTACATACACACACTGTGGCATTCAGTAATTAATACACCTATGTCATGCACATACAGATACCTCACATGTGTGAGATACACGCCCCTGCCTATGTCCTGCTTTCTACATTGCAGTCTGCACAGATGTGTGCACTAGTGTACAGGAGAGTGAGTAACAATTGAGATGCATTCCCCACAATATGTGACATATATGAACACACACGCAACCACATATGCTAGTACTGTGAATCTCAGACCTGCCTAGCTCATGTTATGTAGGTCAGACGTACAGCAGTATTGCATGCGTTACAAACTGTACTGATGCTTCCTGTGCCAACAGTGCTGATATATGCACTAGGGACGTCATATCTATTAACAGGTGTCAAGTGATTTACTTTCACTGTCACCCTGACCGCTGTCTAAGTTGTGTGTTATGTCCTTCAATTAATGAAACCATTGCTTACCAGTTACACAGGGTATTGTAGGACCGCTTGTGACACACCTGTGAGCTGTCCACAGCAAACATCGATCTGCAAAGATGCCCCACCACTTAGTTATTTCAACACATCTGTCCATACCTGTGGTACATCTTTCTGTACATTCAGCATATCACCATATACAATTGGCAATGTTGAGGCTGCATTACAGCTGCATGATGTACTAGGATACATGCCACCTGCATACATCAGCAACTGCACACACATGCTATTTGAATGCACAACACTACGTGTACAGGTGTGTAGGTCCTACAATCCTGACATTTGGTCATGTTTGTAGGCATTACAATTGGTGAATATGTGTAATGGCATACATGACACATGAACTGTTGTATGATATGATGGGTGACCAGTACAGAGGGATGTTACCTGTGTCAACATTGATATCACACCTTATATACTGTTAGCATTCAGCAGCCATGGACCTACATTCCATGCGCATGTGTGTAATGGCTGTAGCCACCTGTTTGCACGAAGGACTACAACAGCTATGCTATTTACAGGAATGTTGTGTGTGTGGCATGCACATACATGAGGGTGTCTACCGGTGTACCACAACAGACATCTGCTAATGGTGGAAAGTACCAAGGGCCCCTGGTATGTGTACAGCTCACCTGGTCACAGACAGTGGCATTATTGCATTGCATAACACATGATGCAACTGTGTCAGTACATGTGTACTGTCTACAGTTGATGTAGAGCTTAGTACAGTATACAGGTCAAGGGTCACATTGTGGTATACTCGTCTATGTCATACAACATGTATGGTTGCATGTTGGTGGTCCGAGGGCATGGTGGTGTCTGCAGTTTACATCCTAGAATACAGCATGTGACACTGTGTCCTGCACATGGCTCATCTGTGATGCCTTTCATGGTGGGACTGGTCAGTACATGTGAGTGGCCTTTATGTATGTGGGTACACCACCTGGAGCGGTCTGTACCTGTGTTATGGCCCACATGTCTGGTTCTGAGGTATATGGTGGTCGTGCTAGGTTCTGAGGTATATGGTGGTAGCGCTATTGTGCACTACAGAGACATTAGCCAGGTGTTCCTCACTGCACAGATGTCAGTACTCCCCATTGTTGGATCTACAGTGACCAGCTGTGAATATGGACGCTACACATCTAGCACTGGTTAGCATACGAAAACAATGCAGTTGTCCTGTAGGTGTATGGGAGTTAACCTGTGTTTAGGACATTTGCCTTGGAATGGCACTGTGTGGGTGGATGAGACTTGGATAATATCCACACTCCCTTGTATCATGGATGCATGTGATATGTGACAAAGGCCTGCCTACTGTCAGCCATGTCATCCCAGAATGACAGCTGATGTTGTGTAAAAGACCGGTGTCAAATATATGTAGAGCAGTGTTCCCACTAACAATGACTACTGCTAACACCAGAGCCCATTAAAATGTGTTCTTTACCTCTACCTGTAATAGCATGGCCACTGTGGCCCTCCGTGTTTAGCATCAGAGTGCATCCCAGTCAGCCCTGTGCTACTAGGAGTATGAGCATGCCCAGTATATCCTTGTGTAGATGGACACATAGTAGTGCATTCAGACCAGCCCTGTGTATGAGCATGCCTCCTGTGCTGCTAAGTGTATGAGCATGCCCAGTATATCCTTGTGTAGATGGACACATAGTGCATTCCGAACAGCCCTGTGCTACTAAGTGTGTGAGCATGCCCAGTGACACCTTGTGTCAGTTATGTGCCTCTGTGTCTGGGCATGGCCATTGTAACCCTGTATAGTGGTAGTAGTCATCAATTCCACAGATGGGCATACTCCAGGTCAGGATGGATTCCTACTTTAAACACACAGGTTCACAGGTATGTATATCTTACCCACCAGCATCCCTGTTGATGTCTGCATTCCCAGATGGTCATAATGACAGCCTTGACATGTGTAGTCTGTGTGATGCAAATTGTAAGTATGTAGTATTGTAATAGTAATCTGTAAATAGGCAAGTGTTCCATACCCGTCACGATGACTTGCAAAAACTACTTTTAAAAGTGAAAATATGTGTGTGTGTGTGTGTGTGTGTGTGTGTGTGTGTGTGTGTGTGTGTGTGTGTGTGTGTGTGTGTGTGTGTGTGTGTGTGTGTGTGTGTGTGTGTGTGTGTGTATGTCTGTCCCCGTTTGCCGGTGGACTGTAAATTTCTTTTAGACTGCCCACACTCCATACATTTCTTATACCCACCGTTAGCAAGGCCGATGATGTCACCCATCTACAAATACACCTCTGGGAGAGATGTATCTCAGTAATCTCGGTAGCGCGTTCTGTAACTGTGTAATGCTGTAGTGTAATAAAGTCATTAGGTCAGTGTTCTAGTCCCACACTTACTGTGTGTGTGTGTATGTGTATGTCCCCGTTTGCCTGAGGACTGAGTAATACCTTTATACAGCTCGCACGCCATACATTTCTTATACTCACAGTTAGCAAGGCCAATGATATCACCCATCTATAAATACACCTCTGGGAGTGCTGTGTCCCAGTAATCTCGGTAGCACATTCTGTAACCGCGTAATGCTGTAGTGTAATAAAGTAGTTAGGTCAGTGTTTTAGTCCCACACTTGCCGTGTTTGTGTGTGTGTCCCCATTTGCCTGAGGACACAGTAATACCTTTAGACTGCTCACACTCCATACATTTCTTATACCCACCGATCGCAAGGCCGATGATGTCATCCATCTACAAATACACCTCAGGGAGGTAGCGTGTTCTGTAACTGCATAATGCTGTAGTGTAATAAAGTAATTAGATCGGTGTTCTAGTCCCACACTTGCTGTGTGTGTGTGTGTCCCCGTTTGCCTGAGGACTGAGTAATACATTTATACTGCTCACACTCCATACATTTCTTATACCCACCGTTAGCAAGGCCGATGATGTCACCCATCTACAAATACACCTCTGGGAGTACTGTGCCCCAGTAATCTCGGTAGCGCGTTCTGTAACTGCGTAATGCTGTAGTGTAATAAAGTAGTTAGGTCAGTGTTTTAGTCCCACACTTGCTGTGTTTGTGTGTGTGTCCCCGTTTGCCTGAGGACTGAGTAATACCTTTATACTGCTCACACTCCATACATTTTTTATACCCACCGTTAGCAAGGCCGATGATGTCACCCATCTACAAATACACCTCTGGGAGTGCTGTGTCCCATTATTCTCGATAGTGTGTTCTGTAACTGTGTAATGCTGTAGTGTAATAAAGTAGTTAGATCAGTGGTCTAGTCCCACACTTGCTGTGTGTGTGTGTGTGTGTGTGTGTGTGTGTGTGTGTGTGTGTGTGTGTGTGTGTGTCCCTGAGGACTGAGTAATACCTTTATACTGCCCACACTCCATACATTTCTTATACCCATCGTTAGCAAGGCCAATGATGTCACACATCTACAAATACACCTCTGGGAGTGCTGTGGCCTAGTAATCTCGGTAGCACGTTCTGTAACTGCGTAATGCTGTAGTGTAATAAAGTAGTTAGGTCAGTGTTCTAATCCCACACTTGCCGTGTGTGTGTTTGTGTGTGTGTGTGTGTGTGTGTGTGTGTGTGTGTGTGTGTGTGTGTGTGTGTGTGTGCGTGTCCCCATTTGCCTGAGGACTGAGTAATACCTTTATACTGCTCACACTCCATACATTTCTTATACCCACTGTTAGCAAGGCCGATGATGTCACCCATCTACAAATACAGCTCAGGGAGTACTGTGTCCCAGTTATCTCGGTAGCGTGTTCTGTAACTGCGTAATGCTGTAGTGTAATAAAGTAATTAGATCGGTGTTCTAGTCCCACACTTGCCGTGTATGTGCCCCCATTTGCCTGAGGACTGAGTAATGCTTTTATACTGCTCACACTCCATACATTTCTTATACCCACCATTATCAAGGCCGATGATGTCACCCATCTACAAATACACCTCTGGGAGTGCTGTGTCCCAGTAATCTTGGTAGTGCGTTCTGTAACTGCATAATGCTGTAGTGTAGTAAAGTAGTTAGTTTGGTGTTCTAATCCCAGACATACCAACTGTGTGTGTGTCAGCCTCTGTGAGACAAGTACAGTGCTTTATAGTACTCACTGTAGCGCGTGCCCTAAACGCATGTTGCTGCAGTGTGATGCGGTAGGAGTTTGTATATATGACATGGCAAGTGTGTGTTTGTCTGTCAGAGCCTGTATAGAGGTGGCCGTGATTGTCTTACCATTGGACATGTTTGGGAGCGGGTTTTGTAGTTTTCCTATATAGTATCCGTATTATGACACATTGGCCACCTCGCAAGGAGTACAGCTGTCAGTCAGCCATGGCACTGTGTTGGCAAGCCATACCCATACATCTGGCAAAAGGGCTGGTGAACTAAGTATGCAGCCCTACTAGTACTCGGTATATGTCCCGCACCCATGTGCCATGCACATACAACCTTGCCTAGGATATCCCACTATGTTGCTAGTAACATGCACATTGAGGACAGATAGTAGGCATGGTGTGACCGCAGTGGCCTGTAGAGGACATGGCACCCTGTACAGTGGTACAATAGGCACATATATGCAGACATTGTGCCTTCACTATGTTCCACACTGAATGGCTGCAACATATGTGGTGCCATCATATGTGATCCACTAAGGCCAGACAATGCTGTACACATGTGCCCTGTATGGACCCATGCCACTGACACCAAGGAATACCTGTCCATTCTATCCATGCAGGTTCAGGGCCAACCTGCTCACTATAACCAGGTTTCATCACACCAGGCCATTATTGGCATATCCGGCTATAACATTCTGTGTACACTACATGTGTCTGCCAAACTAGGTACACCTGCACATGTCACTGTACAGTATTGTGGGACATGCACATCCCAGGCAATGTCCATGTGAAGGACTATCAAACACAGACATGGCATGCATTGCAAAGCTATGGTCTTACACATTGGTAACCAGGATGTCAGGCCAGATAATGCAGTACCCATCTGTGTGGGACATTGCAGACACTACACCCCTGCACTGCACACCATTGTCAGGTAACACAATGGCAAGGATTACCCCTCACCCAGCCTTGTACAGCCATCTTGCACAGCCAAACACTACACACCCATGGAGCAATGCATACCTGCATGACAGTACTGGCACCCTGTGTCTGCGTGTGGGTTGTGATGCTCCCAACCACAGTCACTCCCAGTATAAACCTCATTGGCATACCAACAGTTGTCAAGCACTTTCACATGCCCTAGCCCATAAAACCTCCAGATATCCCCTGTGATGCATGTGGTCCTGTGCATTACTGCGGTGTGGCAAACTAAGTAGTTACATTGTGTACTTGCCGCCCTGGCAAAGGTGTCAATGCGTGTCTATTAGAGTGTGGCTGTGGTGACAATGGCATCCGTTCATGTGGACTGACATGTGTGCCACACCTAATGTATGTCTACTATATTTGTTGCAGATAGCACTCACTCACCTACACACATGTTCTTGCAGCACTGCAACATGCCGCCTCTGTGGAACATGTAGTAACATCATACACATGTAATAGTAATGAGTAGTCAGGGGTTTGCCCCTGTACTATTAAGCGTGTGGCAGATGATGCTTATGGTTAAGTCTCCAAGCCCTTCCCTGGTGTACATTGCCTGTCTCGCACACACACTATCTGGTGGATGTGAAAGTGTACACCTGCACAGCAGCAGCATGTGTATTGTAACAGATGGAAATGGTCAGGTAATGGCCTCTGCACCTATTGCAGTCCTCCTCTAGCTGATTGCATGTGGTACAGCTGTGATGGTGTTCCCATAGCCATCCGCATGATAAACACAGTACACTATCTAGGGAAACATGTTATTATCTGGCCATGACAGTCACTGTGAGTGATACCTGGATGTGGTGTTCTGACATGGCATCACAGATGATATCATGTACCTCAATCATTTTACACAGTGGGGAATAGCCTAATGACAGGAGGGTGATATGCCACAAACTACAGCATGTAAGTGTAGCTGTGCTGCATTGAGACTACTGCCTGTTTAACATGTGTGTGGTAATGGCTATTATGCATGTTAAAATGCAGACATAACAGTGCTCTGTTTATGAGGGAATCCCATCTGTAGGGCCATCTGTGAACAGGTCAGTGTGTGCAACCATTTGTTTCCTGTATTACACACTGAACACACTTCTGTGCACAGCAGAAGCATGGTGTGGGGATTACAGACAGTACACGATGATAGGGATGTGTTACTACCATCGCATCCCTGACTGGACATGTGTCACATGAGACAGTGGTATGACTGACACTGTGTGGGATTCCCAGTGACAAGCCAATGATGGGCAACTGCTCATAGCTGCAGTCACACGTCTACTACACATGGTACAGTTGCCATGCGGCATATATGCATGTGTTGTGCTCCCCCTGCAAATGTATACCATCTGTTGTGTTGGGTTGCTGGTGATATCTATGCATACTGTCGTAGGTAATCCTGTATGCTGTTGTCTATCACTAAGCCATATGTGGGTTTAAAACGCAACACCATAGGCTGAATGAGTTGGTAGGTCCCAGCAGATCCTCCTGTCTCACTTCAGCTGACCATGGCACCGGGCACTAGCACATCTGGGGCCCAGCCATTAACATCAACCTCTGTTCGCTGTGCACCACCTTCTGGTAGTACCACCACTGAGGATGGAGCATGTCCCCCTTGGGAGTGGGACCAGACAAGTACATATCTGCTGTTGTACAGTCCCGGACATGTTGTGTGGGTGGCTCCCTAAGGGGTTACGAAGCCAGATATGCCAGTTCAAGGGCGGAGTGTCACATTTACAGGGTGATGCTGCCCCTCCTGGACAGCCCCCAGCACTGCCTCCTTTGCAGCTGTGTAGGTGCAGTGGCAGTTACCCATGGCTGGAGACCTCCGTCTCACTGTTCCCATGGGCTTTTGAATGCCGAAGACCCATCCCCATCCAGGGTGTATCCCCCCCACATGTGTCATATACCAACCCTGTATGCTGTCATTTCTGTGCTCCTACCTATCCTCCATGGCCATACCTAGACTCCTTCCGAATATCTGACCCTCACCTACAGACACATAAGGCCATTTGGCTCCTAGGACACCATCTGCCCTATACATAGCTGTCCATTACACACATGTGCCCACTGGACACATGAAACCCTTGTAATATGCATCATAACATACTACTGTTATCCTCACCACTGTCCCTCAGGTGCACGGTCCTGGTATGCACATCACTCCTACATGGTCCAGGTACATGTGAGGAGGATGACCCCATTGTACACAAAACACTACCAGTCCCTCTATGGTTACTCCATTTACCTTTATCATGATGATGATGCTGCGCACAGCACATTGCAGGAGTACTGTTCACACATAATGATTGGACAGGTACTGTTGTGTTAATGTACATTACATGCACAGAGTGATGTATACGGCCAATGTACAACTATTTGTGTGTATGACTGACACATGTCTGTCTGAGGGAGTCTTGTGATCACATAGAGCAACACCACTACATAATACAGGTGTCACTGGTGTTTCCCGTTTCATTAGTTTGTAATGCTTTGTTGCCACATGGTATGTCCCTGATACATCTCTATATATGTATGTACCTATATGCTGGACATAAACACTCACATGCACATCTACATGATGGGATACATTCCTATACTGTTGAATGACTGCGCTGTATGATATCCTCTGGTTACAGCCTCTTATGCTCGATTAGCCTCTACATTGCTTAACCAATGCAATACTCGCATACTGGTAGCCAAACACGCTTACACCCACTCAATCTCGCACTTGCTAATGCACCAGCATTGGTGCCTGCATCTGTCACTCATACCCCAGGGTGTGAGTGAGGACCACAATATTACCTTGTGATGCCTATTAGATCGTACTACATGACTCCAGTATCGGGATTGACCACCCATTAGGCGACAGCATCGCATTCGACTGTACGGAATCAGCGGCCTGCCCAGTGACACAGTCATATTTGTGTGTACCTCATACAATGTGCTCCCACCTTGTGATGCCTATTACAGTGGAATACATGAATACAGTATCAGAAACGGCTGCCTATTAGGCAATGGCATGTACAGAATCAGCGGCCTGTCCGGTGAATCATTCATAATTGTGTGTTCCTCTTACAATCTGCTCTCACCTTGTAATGCCTATCACATCGGACTACATGACTACAGTATCGGAAATGGCTGCCCATTAGGCGACGGCATGGCATTCGACTGTACAGAATCAGTGGCCTGTCCAGTGAATTAATCATATTTGTGTGTTCTGCATACATTCTGCTCCCATCTGGCTGATACATGGGAACCGAGACCCTGCATTACAAACGAGTAGTTGGGTTGTGGTAGCCACATCCGTCGGACAGGTAATATTACCGCATACATATTATAGGTTTGCCACCTTCTCAATTGGCCAAGGTAGGACTTTAGGGTTACCACCTGCCCCACTTTGCGAGGGACAGTGCGAAAATAATCAAGACATAGCACATGTCCAGATTACAGGACATTATTATATTCTACGTTTCATTAATAATTGCATACAACAATTATTTTATATAT
>NC_056744.1:904143687-904176187 GCF_019279795.1 Protopterus annectens | reverse complement strand
TTGGTTATCTTCCTGATTCATCCACCGCTCCCTCGTAGACCTCCAGTTCACCTATTGTGCATCCAACCCAGTCTCCCCTTGGCGAATTATTACATTACCCATCATCCCCCACCCCCATATTTCACAAACAACATTCATCCCTTCTCTAGTTGATAGCCCATGGGACAGTCAACAGAACACATTACGTACACTACATATCTCTGGGACCAATATGGTTGTGAGGTCTACACTAACATTTCAGATCATCCACATGCTGTACTTCACGCACATAGTACTTGCAAATACTTATCTTTCATGACATGGTAGGTAGACCCAGGTAATACCCTTTCATCTATGGGCCATCCTGACAAGGACGACTTGGACCACAAATGGGCAGATATTGGGCGAATGCTCTGACCATTGGTAGGGTTGCCACATTTTCATATGACCTGCATGGGACATTTTCGTGCCACACATCTGAGTTTACAGGCCAACACATACCCATGGTCATTACAAAGGATAGTACTTTAGTTTCATGCCTACATATAAGCTTTTATTTTTGTAGCGGTGTAGTTGCTTATTCTGTTTCATTTACTTGCTTATTCTGTTTCTTGTAACATATAGGTATTTTATATATGGACATATGTACTGTATGGGACTATTACATAACATATGGGACATAATTATGCCCTACTATCACAGGACATTTCACATTTATTATGATTTTGGTATGGACACATCTGCCTAGAGGGGGACTGTCCCTCACAATGTAGGACAGGTAGTAACCCAAACCATTGGGCTAGGCTTGGCAATTGGCGGTGTGCTAACACGATTTGTTTCTCTTCCACTTGGTATAACTAGCAACACTACAATGGAATACGGACACGGGATTTTAAATATCTTTGTTCGAGGGATGGGGACTCAATATTCAGCTGTGTGCCTTTGTGTTTACTTCTTATTGTGGTGTTTGCAATGATGTCTTGTATGCTTTGCATACATTTCAGTATCCATGGACACTGCCAGGAGTGATTACTATTAGAGGCAGGCTGTACTAGTCAGCATTTTAGGTTGCGCGTATGCAGCTGACATGTCACGCCTCCGTGCAGCGCTTGGACATGCCCTCTGCACTCGTACACGTCTCCTATGCACGTGGCCATTACGGCAGCACACTTTCATTAATACGCATGTGGTGCTGCTGTGCCATTTCTACGCCGCACGGTCGGCGCAAGGCTAACGCCGTCCTTGTGTCAAGCTTCATGAATCCCGGGGAATGTCTATTTACCTGCACTAGACAGAGGTCAAATATTAATGCAGTTGAGTTTACCATTGTGTAAGCTGTAAGATGAATTTTTTTAAAAACATTGTACATAGCATGGTTTTGGAATTATTAATGCAAATATGAACAAGCATTATTTGATGCCTAGAGGCATCAGTAGGACTTAACTGCAGATGCACCTGGAGGTGTTACTCAGATGTAATGAATATCACAACTGACTTTTGGATTAAATTATACTCCAATCTAATTCTACATGTAAACACTACATATCCAGATCCATCTAAAGATCTATCAAATTAGCTGTCCATTAGAACCCTCATACATCTCTCCTAAGGCACATATTTTCTTTATAAGCAAAAAATAAAGAAAACAAGTCAACACCACTGTATAACATTTACTAAAAAGGAGTGCATCCTAGAAATTATATCATTATATAGATGTGCATGCCACAACCTCAGCTGTATTGTCTTCTTGTCTTCTCCTTCCAAGAAAAAGGAATGTAGGTAAAAATTATGTTCATTGCTCTTCCTTCAGTGCTATATATCTTAATGTGCCTTATACTTTTTGTTCAGCAAATCTACATCTCAGATGGACCTACTGTTACACTTAGTGACATGTAATAATTAGTTTTATTGTACTGTTTAGATTTACCTCTTTAGCACATATGAGTTATGCCTGATATATTGATAAACAACTACTGTAGCTATATATTATATCAGACCACTGTGTATTAATTTTTCTGCTTTACCTACATTACTGTACAAATGGGCACTAGTAGAGAGCAGCAAAGTACCCTCTTCACTTGCTAATTAAACATTGGTATCTTGTAACTTCTTTTTTTTAAGTACAACTAGTTTGTGGCAGAAAAAGCAGTAGCTAATATTCCAAACAGTAATCTACACTCCTTTGTACCAGAGAGTGATTTAGCACAGATTGTTCACCAAATTTTCCACAACCTTTAGTGTATGTACTACATATATATAGTGTTTTTAAAACCAAATCCTCCAACCCAGTACAGATGAGTTTACTGTTCATCAGCAATTTTGATTGCATCATAAATACTTGGTCCAAGGATCCAAACATCCTCTGCAAACGAGTAGAATGGTTTGGGGGACAAATACAATCTCAAAGAGGATACTGCTGTTTTGGAACAGATTCTCCATCCATATTAATCAAAGTATATCCCAGTCCATAATCAAACATAACATGGGTCTACAGATGAGAAGCAAAAAATATACCCCAAGACTGCTCCCTGCACCACCAATGGACAAAGTCAGCCCTAGATGCATCATTCCATGCATGAGTTCCCTCAATTCATTTATGGTTTGATTCCAGTTATTCTCATTAGATGCAATATATAACTATCCACCACAAGATATGTAGGGGCAGCCTCTTACCAAATGGGATATGTCAACTCAAAATGCAAAAATGGAAATTAGCTAGGCTTAACATGACCCACAAGGGCAGTCAGCCTAGTACAAACCCGTAAACCTATAAATACCTCTTCACAGATGGTAGCTAATCATAAATGTTAAAAAATAACAGTCAACAGAACACAGCTACCACTGAAGCTTATTACTGTTTAGATTTTTGTCACTACCTTTACTGTTGGCCACTTCATGCATTTTTACCAGTATCGTAAGGATGCATTTTTTTTCTTTGAGTAAGGTTGTCACATATCCTGTTATCAGTGGGACACTCATGGGTTGAGCTACCTTATCCCATTGCCTGCTGTACAAAATAATGGGACTTGAAAAGTCACGCTTTTCGCTTGCATTGAATTGCTGTGGAAAAGCTACAATCACTTCCAGCTTTTCCACGGCAATTCAGTTGTGCCACCAACCCAGACCTGCAGGCAGAGTTATTCCCTGTTAGGTCCAGGTGTTGTAAATCGTGCAGCAACTGGCTGCAATTCACAGAAGGGGCAGGGATGATTGCAGGAAGAGCCCTACAAAGATTGCAGCTGTAGAGCGGTTTATTAGCACTTCCACAGCCACTAACAAAACAAAAATAGGCTTTCAGTTCCCTGTTTCTGATTTAGTGGTGATTCCATTTTGATATTATGTTCATCTCCCCTCTTAATCTTTATGCCCCTTCTCTTTTCATTTAGATAAATCAAAGTTTAGATTTATAGGCATACAACTTAGCTGATGCTTTCAAAAATATTGCAACTAATGTTATTAATGGAGACATGATTTAATGCCATTGTCATCAGTAACTATTAGGCTAGCTGTCCTGAGCCATTTTAAGGCTAGAAAATTCCTTTAAAGGTGGGAATCAAACCCTGTATCATGTGTTTATGAGATACACATCTTATCCATCATGCCATCCCCCAACTCCTTGCCTGAGGTTTGTTCCAACTCTTGTCTTAAAGTTTATGAGCTATGTGAAGAATATGTCATAATAGGGTATCATAGCAACATGCTATAATTGCCATGAATGCAACACTACCAGCTGTAATATTTGTTTTCACTTCTAAACCTCGAAGCCCATATTACTGAGTCTGAAAATCTCAAGATGAAAATAACTAAACATTGGAATCCTGATAGGTGGATTTCACACAAAGTAAGTAAACACTTGGCCAACTGGAACCCACACTGAGGTCAACATGCTCTGTTCTCCACTGTAGTGCGATCCTGGAGTTGGTATATTTAGTTGGGGGTGTGGGGGGCATAGCCACCCACCTAGGTGAGTTTTACTTACCTTGGCATGAATTTCAGTATAGGCTGGCCAAGTGTTTACTTGCCATGTGTGAAATTGGCCATTCGGGATTCCAATGTTACGTTATTTTCGTCTCGAGATTTTAAGACCTGGTACTATGGGCTTTGAGATTTAGAAGTGAATCCATAATATTTTCATGGCTTCATACTATCCACTTATTTCTTGTAAGGCTGCTCCCAAAGGATACCATGCCAGGCATCATATCATAGGTACCTGTAGACATTGTTGCACTTTTTCTAAACTCAAAAAAAAAAAAAATTAATTGAATGGAAAACTAGCCTCAGTGTTTCTCTAGACATTTGTGGTATTCCTGCCTGGATAATTAATTTTTAAGAGGAGCTATGTATGATAACATTTGTACTGTTATTTGAACACATAACTGGAATTCTGCAACGTAAATATTTGCAATCATAAAATCTTTCTCATCTAGAAGTGCATGGTTTATATGTATTTGTAATTTCCCATCCTTCCTTACAGTTATTCATAGTATAAGAAGCCAAATCCTATCCTAACAAGCCACAAACATAAGAAAGGAGCAGCATAATCACCTGTACAGTGTACCATAGAGTACAAGAAGACTGACACACACTCACAATCACATGTAGACAAGGCTAGTTTAAGATCACCAGTATACCTGCCAGAAAGTCTTTGGAATGTCAAGGAAACCAGAGACCATATTGAAAACCCATGTTAACACTGGAATAAGACAAAATCCACACAGAAGTTACCACCCATTTAAGTCTGAAGTGGGAAACCACAGTGATACAGCAATGTTAACCACCGCAACACTTTGCTGCCATAACTCTAAACTTCTTACTACAAGAAATCTGGACAAAGCCATTAATAAAAGTTGGCTAAAGGCCCATAAGTAGGGACATTTTTTTAATTGCACTTAGAGACTTAGAAAGGTGATAGAATAACAGGTTTTGCTTTACTGTGAATTTTCTGAAGGGTATGCAGTCTTAAACTGAAATGGCTGTCATTCATTTCTAACTTCAGTCTTTAATGATTTGTCACTAATTTGCCAGAAAGCCACAATTTTCTGAAAAATTGACCAAAAATATGAGGCAAAAATATGTATATTCTGCGAAAATCTGTACAGTTGACAGGTATGTTTGCTGCCCATGACACAAAATGTCTGCTGTGTCACATAATATCAGTTTGCTCATATTGAGTGTTACTGAGTATACACTGATGCCTCAGTCTATTAACTTTTTTTTGCATGCTTTGTTGCAAACATATAGAAAATAGTTTGCAAATTAACAAATTAACACAATGAAATGCCTGCAGCTGCTATGAATATTTGTGATAGTCTGATATTTACTGTGAAGAGTGTCTGCATTTATGAATATGTGTTTGTGGGCCAGGGGAATGTAACAAAAGGCAAGTATCTTAGCTTCTCCGAGCATTCTTTTATCATACACCTTGAAAAATGATAAGGAAACCTGAAACAGGTCACCACAATGCTATCTGGCAATCACCTAAGGTAGCCTTACACCAAAGTCACACGTGATTACTTTGACATTTGGCAATGTTAGTTTTGCAGCCCCATGGCTTCACTGTCACTCATACAGCTGGAACTGCAGTTTTAAAGCATGTTATTTGTCTTATTACAGGGAAGATCTGTTGTTTATGGAAATCAATGCACTTTAATTAAGTGCTGGGACAGTATACTAAAATATTCATTTCTTGTATTTATTTTTTTGCATTCTTGTCATTTTTCTTTTAACAAATATCAGGAATATAAGATCTGTTTTACATACATATATCATAGGAAGTAAAAAATAAAAGCTTTTTTCTACCCCCACTACCATATATGCATCTACCATTTCATAACTTAAAACAATACATTTTACATCTTGTTTATGAAAACATATGTTTATGTCTTATTTACTGGTGTGTCTATTTGACCTGCTTCTGCCTGACTACTGCTGATCTCTCTATCTGCATTTGATTTTTGAAGTAATGTTTTCATTTAAGGTTAGGTCACATCTGTTTTCTTATTTTCATTTGTTTTATTTTAAGTATTTTTGTTCTGCTGGAGTTTTAAAAGGTCTTGGTTAGGGTCAGTTAGAAAAGTTAGAAAATAATTCCTTTGCAGACAGTGAATAACATCAAGTTAACTAGTGGGAGGAGCTGAGAAACAGCATTCCTCTTCAACTTCAAATTGTTGGAGTTATCTTCATTTAGCTGGAGTGCCTATTTGACCCGCTTCTGCCTGACTATTGCTGATCTCTCTCTACATTTGATTTTTCCCATTTACCCACCCAACTGTTGTTGTACTCTTAAGGTTGGTAGCTTTTGAGTTTGGCCACCCCTCCTATTAATCCGTTGGGAAGGCTCCAACCCCTTACCCTCTTAAACTTGAATTATCTTCTATTTCCTCCTGTCCCACTTATTAAAAATACTTTATTCAGCTACTTTTACTGTATCTGTCCTTCTTCATACTTTATTACTTGTTCTTAAAAGTGTTCAATGGCATGTATTACTGCTTGTTAGTAGCATTTTCAATTGTAACTATTATTCTAAGCCTTTTAGTTTTGATTTAAGCACTTGGGCTTCAAACTAGTTATCTTACATAAGAAAGGTTGCAGTCTGCACTCTTGTGACAGGAGACATAGCTTACATTCTTCTAAGTTGGGAACTGCTGATTGAAGGCTTATTGTGTCTGTTATCCCAAAAGTATCTTTGTTCTAGTTTAAGCACTTGGGCTTCAGGGCAGTTATTTTACATTAAGAAGGTTTGTTTGTCTACACTCTTGTGGGAGAAGAGGGTAGTCACCAACCTTCTGAGCTGGGAATTGATGGTTGAATGCTTATTGTGCCTGTTATTCTAAGTGTCTTTGTTCTGGTTTAAACTCAACACTAAGTGGTTTATTTTTTTTTTTTTATTTATTAATATTTGTTTACTAGGATTATCTGACTGGACACCAGGTGTCCTTTTTCAGCAGAGTCCTGGGGAGAAAAACTCACAAGGTTACATAGTAATTTGGTAAAATCAGTTAACAAAGTTTAATAATGTTTAACCAAAGTTTAAAAAGTTTAACATGTTATTTAGAAGAAAAAAATGGTTACAAGATATATAGGAGAGCCTAAATACAGTATATATAATCAACTTCATAGAAGAAAAAAGTATGATAGATAATTACATTGAGTTCAATGTGCAGGGTTGCACTTGTACTGTGTTTTAATTGTATTTGCTGTATTTAAACAACATCTGCTGCAATTTCAGCTGTTTTTATACTGTTTTCACTGTGTTATGATTCTTGTTTGCACTTCTAGTTGCTGTAGTCTGAATCTAGTCCTGGTAGTATAGATTGAACACTAAATCAGGAAATCTTTTGTTGAAGAGGCCCACCTATGCCCTTGTGGGAGGAAGGTACATTTTGGACTGGTCTAATTGAAGGTTACTGTAACAGGGCTCAGTTTCAGAGTTTTAAGATTAGTTATTTTGCTTCCAACCATTTCCTCGTGTTTGTTATAATAGACCCATGCTTGCACAGTTTTGCACTTGTTTTAACACAGCTCCAGTGAATTTGGTGACCTGCCTGTGCTCCACTGATCTTCCAAAGCTACTGTGTGATCAATGAATACCAAGTGCCTTATTTAAACTTTCTGCACTTGTGCTGTGCTTTAATTTTATTTGCTGCTTTTAAACATAACTGCTGAAGTTTTTTACTGTTTTTACTGGGTTCTGATTCTTGGTTGTACTGCTAGTTGGTGTAGCATATGCTAGATTCAGACCTGTTGAATCTAGTTTTGGTTGTATAGATTCAGCACTAAATCAGGAAATCTTTTGTTGAAGAGGTCTCCCTGTGCCCTCATGGGAGGAAGGTACAGTTTGGACTGATCTAATTGAAGGTTACTGTAACAGGTTCAGTTTTAATTTTATTTGCTGCATTTAAACCATATTCACTGCAATTTCAACTATTTTTACTGTTTTTACTTTGTTTTGATTCTTGGTTGCATTTCTTGTTGCTGTAGCATAGGCTAGATTCAGACCTGCTGTTCAGACTGAGCACTAAATCAGGAAATCTTTTGTTTGAGAGGTCCCCCTGTGCTCTCATGGGAGGAAGGTACAGTTTGGACTGATCTAATTGAAGGTTACTGTAATAGGGCTCAGTTTTGAGCTTTAGGATTAGTTCATTTGTTTCCAACCATTTCCTCTTGTTTGTTATAGAAAAGCACATTTGCATTGGTTTACATTTGTTTTTAACACAGCTCTTGTGAGTTTGGTGACCTGCCTCTGCTCCACTGATCTTCCAAAACTACTTTGTGATCAATGAATGCTCTACTTAGTAAAAGGTCTAAACCTAGCATTATGGAGAGTCAGACTACCCTTATCTTATTTCTCCTGTCAACCTGGTTGATATAGGTCTCCTGAGACAGTGTAGCAACTGCTTTATGTACACAGACAACCCTCTACTACTAAATCACTCTAGTACAGAGTGCGAGAGATGTATCTACACCAAGAAGCTGGAATGTCTGCTCTCTCACACATCAAACAATAACACCAAAGAGGTTGTCAGCTCACGCACTACAACTCTAACATAAAGCACACATACCACAACTCATACACAAAGCATGAACTCAACACATAGTCCATCATAAGCAGAGGTAGTCTCCAAAAATTTACCTAAACACCAGAGACCTCTTAAGAACAAGGTTGCTACACCTGACACAGCACCTGCAGCACTCAAGACACATAACAACACCAGTGTATAACCAACTAGGCCCTTAAGGCACAACACACTCAAACCTCATTTTCTTGTTATTGGAGATTCTATAGTAAGACACACTGATGTCCTGCTCACTAAGTTGGATAAGGAGAAAGTTACTGTCAGCTGTCTGTCCGGTGCCAGGATTTGTCAGATCACACATGCAGTCAAGTCACTCAACAAGGACCATTATGACTCAGTCATATTTCATGTTGGTGTGAACAACTTGAGACATACCTCACTGAACTATATGAAGAGAGACATGATTGAGTTCTCTGAATATGTGTCCCAGGCAGGTATGCTCCTAGCCTTAAGCAGGATTTTGATCTCACCTAGAATGATGCCACAATATAAACAAAAAATGATTGACTTTAATAATTGGCTTAATTTCTGGTGTCATTCAAAGGGGATCCAGTTTCTGTCAGCTTGGGATGACATGGTTGATGGACCTCGCTGCTTTGCCAGAGATGGTCTGCACCTCTGGGCTTTTGGCTTCTGGCTAAGGCTCTTGCCTACTGCATAGTGCCATTTTTAGGCAAGATCTCAAAAACAAAACTTCTGACGTTAAAATATCCATCACAAACAAAATAAGGATTATGCTGTTGAATACTAGGAGTTTAAACCAAAAGCTATACTCTTTGGAAGCATTCCTTTTCTTGGATGATGTAAACACTTGTGCAGTCACAGAAACCTGGTTCAAGGCCACAGAGAGTACCCAGGTCTTGCAAGGCTACAATGCCTTCCACACTTTTAGACCACAAAATGAAAGTGTGAGAACCAAAGGTGGTGTAGTATCTATCTACAGTAAACATAAAATACTCCTCCAGACTGGTTAGACAAGATAACTCTATGGAGCTATTCCAAGTTCAGATTACCATGGGTAAGACCCCCCTCAAGTCATTGCTAGTTACAGGTCCCCCTCCATGAACTAAGATGCTCATGTGGCTTATTTGGCTTTACTTAAGTCAATCAAAATGCATCCTAACACTATTGTCATGGGGGATTTTAATTATCATACCATCAACTGGGAAACCTATACAATCCCCAACTTACTTGCACAATAGTTCCTTGACTTTGTTAACTCAAATGCCCTGGAACAAATTGTACAAAATCCTACAAGGGGCTCAAATATAACTGACCTGATTCTCACCAACACGAGAGACTGTTGTGCTACCGTAAGTGTAGGACCCTCATTAGTAAAATCTGATCACAAGCCAGTCCTTTTGAAGTAGCAATAACTCCAGAACCCATCAGAGGTGAAGTCAGATTAAAAAAATTCACCAAAGCTAACTATACCCTCCTAGGGGTTGGCATAAATGATTTCCAAGACCCAGTCCCCATAGATGGTCTTGGCAACTATATTAAAGTATACTCTGATGCCCTGTACCAACACTTATACAAATGTATAGACTCAGCTGTGCCGGATAGGACCAAAGTAAGATTCTCAAGAAAAAACAAGCCACCCTAGTGGACATCTTTCATAAGTAAACTATACAACAAGCGTAAGAAGCTTTTGTCTAAGAATACCAAAGGGAGGTCCCAGCACTGGAAGAGTACTCTCCTAAGCCTAAATAAACAAATAAGACAACTTATAAAATCCTTTAAGGGAAACTTCAAGAAAAATTTAGCAAACACAGTTAAGGATACCCATAAAGCTTTCCTCAGCTACATCCATTGCCTAAAAGGAAGGACCCAGACTGTGCTGAACTAGTGACAAGTGATATCACCCACACTGATCCTGCAGAAATTGCTAACCTACTAGCAGACAGGTTTGGTGGAAATTTTTCCCCTTTATCCCCTCCAAACATATCACAGACCATACCTTCAACAGCTCCCCTGCCCTACATATCTAAAGAACAGGTCATCAAAGCTCTGTCTTAGGCTAACAACACAGCCTCTATGGGTCCTGATGGCATCCCAGGCTGCATTCTAAACAAACTAAAACAGGAATTAGCAACCTTCTTAGGCACCCTATTTAACCACAGCCTGAATACAAGATTTGTCCCAGTTGAATGGAAAACTGCAAATGTTATCCCCCTCCACAAGGGTGGCTTAGTAACAGATCAGGGGAATTATAGACCTATAAGCCTGACTAGCCTTATGTGCAAGGCCATGGAACATAGTATCATCATGGACCTCATAAATAAAGATATAGGTGACCTCCAAACCCTTGATCCAACCCAGTTCGGCTTTGTAAAGGGTCAACCATGCCTGTTAAACCTAGTAGACTTCTTTGAAACTGTGACCAGGGCCATAGATGAGGGTAAATCTGTGCACACAACATATCTGGATGTGGCAAAGGCCTTTGACACAATCCCCCATTCAGGCATTATTAACAAATTCACCCACCTAAATGTCAACCCCTTTGTTGTTAGGTAGGTTGCAGATTGGCTCACTAACCATATATACTATCAAAGTGGGTGATGCCACTTTAACCAGCAGATCAAGGGTCAGTACTGGGCCCCGTTTTGTTTGGTATTTATTTCTCAGAAGTTCAGGCTAAAGCAAAGGAGCTGTGGCTGACCAAGATTGCTGATGACTGCAAACTTGGCACGATCGTTGAGTCCCCAAATTATGTCAGTGTACTCCAAGAGGGTCCTATGCAGACCAATGATTGGTGCCAAAGCCATGGACTCAAACTAAATGCAAAAAATGCATCATCATCATCCCCTTTGGTAAAAGCAATGTTCCTACTAACTATCAAATAAACAACAATATCTTAAGTACGAACTCTGTAGTGAGGGATTTGGGCACACAAGTAAACTGTGACCTAAACTTTGACCACCATATGTCCACTGTAGTAAGAAAGGCATTGTACATTGCACATTTGATTAGCAAAGGCATAGCCTCAAGAGCAATAGAGGTTATAACCCCCTATACTCATCCCTTATCAGGCCCATAATTGAGTATAATGCCCCTTTGGTATGTACCGTACCAGGCACCTGCAGCAACTGCAGAGTCCCTAGAGATTTTTAACTAAGAAGATCCAGGGTCTTCAGCACATGCCTTACACAGACAGACTGAAGTCTTTGTCACTGTTTCAGTAGCATATAGGCTGCTTAGGGTAGACTTGTGCCTGACTTACAGAGCAATCTCTGACCCCAACCTGATGAAGTCGCTATACATCTGTAAGTCAAATGGTACTAGAATTACTCACTCCAGTGACCTAAATCTGGCCTGCAATTTAAATAGGACATGCTGGAGAGACAAATTCATATCACAGAGGTTGCCACTTCTCTGGAATAGGCTACCAATTCATGTTAAGCGGAGCACCTCTATGACTCTGTTCAAAAGAAGCCTGGATGAATGGATGGGAAACCACAAATTCATGCTGGAAATAGCTCCCACACCCCTCTTGGATATGGGCAGTCATTACTAATAATAATCTTAGGCATTGACTAGACTTTTTCTCTTGAAATATAATGGATGTAATAGGCTAGCCTTAAAATGACCCTCGGGTCAATAGCCTAGTAACCTCCTATGAACCTATAAGTAAGGAAGTGAATGAAGAAGATGTATTCAAGAAGTTAAGATATACTCCTTTAGGTATATTTTTATAATGGTTATTTAGTGTTGACTTGCAAAAACTACTTTTAAAAGTGAAAATATGTGTGTGTGTGTGTGTGTGTGTGTGTGTGTGTGTGTGTGTGTGTGTGTGTGTGTGTGTGTGTGTGTGTGTGTGAGTGACCATGTGTGCGAGCAGGGGGATAGCAGAGGAAGAACATAGGTTGTAGTGACAGTGACTCAACAGGTAGAACACTCACCTTTGCTGTTGGAAGACCAGAAGTTTGTGGGTTCTATTCCCACTTCAGGTGACAAGATTGCCAACACTGCAGTGCAGCATTGTGGGTTGGTAGATGGATTCTGCAACCCTGAGTGTGTTGTATTTCAGATGAGATGACAAACAAAGATTCCATCTGCTTGAAGCTGGATGCAAAAGATCCCATGGCACCAATTGAAAAGAGTAGCAGAAGTTCCACGATATCCTGCCCTCATTTCCCCAGTAGTAGAAATAACATGTCAGATCTCCCCTGAAAAGAGGCCACTATGGTAATAGAACTAACCTGGTCAAGAAAGGATAAATAAAAAGGCCCAACTGGTGATGTGGCTACCAACATCAGTGCCGAGGGAGGTAAAGTTAGTCCCATTCAGGAAAACTCCCTCAGGGTGACCTGTGTGGTGACTGCCCTCACATGATGATAGGAATGAGTGGGCAGTGGTAGTGGTACAGCGATGCCTGCCAAGCATGAAGATCATAGAAATAGATACAGGAAAAAATGGAAATTGATATGATTGTGCTCTGCCTGCTGTTACCAAAATCACTTATCAAATTCACAACAATTTCTCATTGACCCAGTTTTCACGTAAGTATGACAAACGCTTAAACTGCAGCAAGTTTTCAACTGCAAAAAAAAAAACAATAGTGCTCATAAGATTATTTTATGCCTGTTCTCACACAGAAACATTGCAAGTTATATATTTTACTTTGTTAAACAGGTTAAGCTCATTGAGCAAATCCAAGGGAAAATAACTGTGATATACCCTTGGGAAAAGTGAACTTCAGCATTCAGTCAGCCTAAGCAGCAAGTTTTCCTAATGTGAAAAGAAGCAAAAGAACCCAGACAAAAACCACAGAGACACAGGAAGTCCATAAAAATTCCACAAAGACTGCATGAAGAGGCTATGAACGAACACCCATATCCTGGAATAAAGAACAGTATTAACCTTTGTGCCTCACCAACATAGACACTAATACAAAACTATTCTTTTTTGACATAATTTTGCTTTGCAGAGTTTATAAATATGATTTTTGTGTAATCTGTCCTACAAAAAGAAATCATATACTGTGACTTGATTTTTCTCTGCTGATTAATAGAATATATGATATTGGTTAACATATTTCTTGCATTTAACCAAGCATACAGAAGGCATGAGAAATCTTTAAAAGTTTAAACCCCGAAGCAAAAAATAATTCTTGTTTGCAAGAATCACATTTATCTGACCTCCACTGTCTCTTCAGATCTATTTATAGCTGTGTTTCAGTTGGCAGGTACAGCATTCTCTATTTGTTATATCTTTACTGCTCTGAGTCCTATCACTACATCCCGCACTTCTCTTCTTACTTAAAAGACCACTATCCTTTTTGAACTGCTTTTTTGTGGCCATGTACTCCACATCAGCTACTGCTGCTTGACACTATTTATTTGTCTGTAACAGATTTGCAATCAAGTGTTAAGTTTTCCAAATCTTTTCAACTCTCGTCTTTTTATTCATTCTTTACTGCACCACCGAGTATCTGCTCACACCACTGACACTCTTCTTCTTCTTCTTTCGGCTTTTCCCGGTTAGGGGTCGGCACAGCGGATCACCTGTCTGTTCATGATTGGCAGTGGAGTTTTACAGTGCCGAGTTGCCAGCCCGGCGCCCAACCTTCCACAGAAGGCACACACATGCACACATTCACACCTAGGGCCAATTTAGAGTGTCCAATCCACCTACAGCATGTCTTTGGGATGTGGGAGGAAACCGGAGCACCTGGAGGAAACCCATGTGACCACAGGGAGGACATGCAGACTCTGCACAGAAGGCACCCCAGCCGAGGATTGAACTGGAGAACATCTTGCTGTGAGGTGGCAACGCTAACCGCTGCACCACCGAGGCTGCCCCCTCATACCATTGACACTATTTCTCATAATTAAAGTACCACAACAGGTTATGCCTGATGTTTTCTGCTATGTTGTTGTCAATATCATTGTCTGGATGGTTGAGAGACTGGACTCCTTATGGAGGTGCTATAGTAACACTCGTAAGTTCAACTCATCCAAAACTGCAGTTAGAATAAGTTCATACCACAAAATACATGTCTTAGAAACATTTGTGATTTTGCTTAACTTATGAAGGCCTATTTGTGCCCCATGACATCATTGCATTGGGGAGGCAGCTGTACTCCCTTCTTACCCATTTCTGCTGGGGCCCTACATGATTTGTTTTTCCATAATGGAAAATCTGCAAACTCATCTCTTCATCTATGTTTTTTGCTTTCTTTATGCAATTCACACAAACAGCTAGAGCTACTGCAACAGGAGAGGCCAGATATAAGATACATATATGACTTTACTTATATATATATGGGGTTCTGCCCTGCCTTACATTGATTGTTTTTTGCAGCATCCTAATTGTCTGAACTCTCTCTTATGCCAGGTGTGCAAACTGCTCGCTAAATATTTTTGTACACACAAATGCAGCCACCGTGGCCATCAGTGTCTTGGCTAAAGAAATCTGGACAAAGCCAAAAATAATGGGAAGACAAAGTACGAAAATAGGGACACATTTTAAATATTGCTCTTATACACTTAAAAATTTTGCATCAGCATGAATTTTCTGAAGTCTGAAACTCAAATGTATTTCATTATTTAGTGACTTTGCTAGAAAATCATAACATTTAGGAAGAACTAACCAAAAATATGAGGCAAAAAAGCTGGACATTCTGCACATAACTGAACAGTTGAGAGGTATGACAGCCATCTATTTTTCTTCCTTTTCCTGACTTTTCTATGGTCCTGAGATGGATCTACAGTGACATAAAATACATACATGTGTAAGAACCCAATGTTGCATAGGTGGAGGGGTTGCTCATTTCATGTTTACCCCTGCTACCCACCCATGCAGCCAACAGCAACTCTGCATTGCCCCACTTTTAAACAGTTTAACTACACGAAGAGTGAGCCAAGATACATGCAATATGTATGGAAGAAGGTCACATTTTCTGTTCATATCCATTTAAAGAACTTGTTAACAAAATGTCTTTATTTACAAACATTTGAAAGCAGTCTGGTATGCTTTTAAAAATATTATTAATTTGAAGTCTGTGTGCCTTAGGAAGAATGTCTGTAACAAAAAGAAGCTACTTTTATTGGTCTTGTAAGTCATATTGCAGCTTTAGTTTTCTTTTGTAATATGGTTTTTAGCTAGAGTTGTGGTATGTTATGAAGAGATACAAACACATACATACAAAATGTAAGTAAAGATAATAAAAATGTCTGATTGCCTGCATGGCTAGATTTAAAGCAGTATTGTTAACGGTTTGATAATGTCTGACTGCCTGCATGGCTAGATTTAAAGCAGTATTGTTAACGGTTTGATAATGTCTGACTGCCTGCATGGCTAGATTTAAAGCAGTATTGTTAACGGTTTGATATTGCAAGTAAATGTAATGACCATTCCTTTCACTATGGGTGTTAAAACTGTATGTAAGCACTGGATGGGGTGTATCATGGAGTAACAAAGTGGTCTTTTGTAGATACAATACTTACATGAAGTGGAAATGCTAATTAAGTATGAGCACAGTTTGATGTCTGTCAGTGCAGAGGATTAAGGCTAGAGCTGTTCACAAGCTACTTTGTGTGGTGCAGGGTTTGATTCCCTCAGTCTTCATTTGCTTAGTGTGTGACTTTGAGCAGATCACTTAACCAGACAGTGCTTTGGGACAGTTGGGAATTTTGACTTGGCTCTTAATGGTCAACTGGACTACATGCCTATTAATTACCTATAAGTGGAAGTGGGGCAAATGAATAAGAACAAATTCTGGTGACTGAAGAGTAGCCCTGCCCTCAAGTGGGTCTCAACGATGGAGATTAAAGTGATTTGTCACCCCTTTTAAATGTTCTGGTTTTATTTAGCATGCATTGCAATATTAGTATTACTTCCAGCTGGCAGTCTGAAACTTATTCTAGGAAAGTCTGCCCCCCCCACCAGCATGATGTATAGTTAGGTAACAATTCTAGAGTAGAACAGGAAATAGTGAATGATGGCAGATTTTTTTCCAGAAACTGGTCTTATTTTTCCGGGGTTTCAACTGTGACAGGATAAAAACAATCCCCAGGATTCAGCAAGCCCTACATGGCATGCAGGAATAGTGCAAGAGCTGCTGGCGGCAATATGGCCGCCGAGAGATCCAATAACAAGTTCCCAGGACGTGCATGAGTGCTCCTGCACTATTCCTACATGGACACAGCTCCTGTATGCTAATTACCACATTTGCAGGTGAAAACCATGCAAATGAGGTGAATTAGTGATCCAGGAAGCAGGCAGCCATCCATGCAGGAGTAGTGTAACCTGCAGAAATGTATTCGGCTAGTAACAGAGTACGTTTCTGCAAACTACAAAATGGAGCCATGACAGCTCCAAATAAAGGGTGTATATAATGTGGAAGGCATGCCAATGGCCAAATATATGGCCATTAGCATGGAAAATAGTTTCGAAATAACAAAAAATAACTTTTATTTTTTTTTTGGCTGATTTCGGCCATTTAAGTGTAGGGCAGCGGCGCACAAATGGGATTGGCCAGAAAATAAAAATAAAACCTTGAAAAAAAAACTTTTTAGGCAAAATCACAATTTTGCCTTATAGTCAATGGCAGGCAGAAGACAACAAGGCCACTGAATAGTGGTTGCTAAGGGGGAAGGCTCAGTGTTAGACTTGTAAGTAGGCATAGCAGTCAGTTCTATGCAAATGAGGGGAATGATACTGAATCACAGATTTCCCCTCATTGCTAGCCAGCATCCAACCGTGTAGGTGCAGGAAAATCATGGTGCAAGCCTAAGAGTTAACTAACATCATAGAGGGGTGTGTCAGGCATACTGTAAGATTACTGGAGCTCTGTGGCTCGGGTTTGCCCTTAGCTTAGCAGAGCCTAAACAGGTGTGTGCACCATGCAACAGGTTTTAAACAAAAAAAAAAAAAATTAAACCAGGAAATAGCAGCTCCATTCACATCTGAGCACTGGGTTTATGTGGCGCACCTCTGGGCTTAAACAGGAAGGCAATGAGAAGGGAAAACAGCAGTAGGAAGATAATCAAGGAGAACTAGCATAGCTGGCAGGTGAAATGTATCAGAATCAGACAATTACACAGGCAGCAGTCCAGCCCAGCCCAGCACACTACTATAAACTATGCAAACACCTTTCCCTCTGGTTTTTCCCACAAACTGTACACCACCAGTGGACACAAATGGGGAAATTTTACCTAACAAAAGCAACAAAATGATAGGGGCTAATTTTGCTCTCATAAATCAACATGTGGAAGAGGCTTTGGGTGGTGAGGATGACAATGCTGATGACCAACCCACAGTGAGGAGAAAGAGAAGAGTGTACAGACCCAGGGTAACCTACCAGGGGCTACATGAGCTGGAGATAGTGGAGCGCTATAAGGGGGGACAGGAACCTCCTACAGCAAATTGTTGAGCTGTGCCAGCCACGCCTCACACATAGAACCAACAGAGGGGAACCCATCCTAGTGGATACCAAGGTATGTGTAGGCTTACAAATACTAGCCACAGATACCTTCCAAAGGCCAGCTGTGGATATCATGGGGATCGCAGAGGCATCAGCATCCAGCGTACTCCACCAGTTCCTGGATGCCATGTCAGCACATACCAGTGAGCAAATATATTTCCTCCACACCTGTGAGGCATTGACCAGCAATATGTGTCTCTTCCACCAAATAGCAGAATACCCTGATGTAGTGGGTGCTATAGACTGCATGCACATATACATCAATGCACCACCTGGCGAGCGGGGTAGAGTCTACATAAACTGCAAGGGCTTCCCTTTCATCAACTGCCAGGTCTTGTGAGATGCCCAGGGCATTATAATGAATGTGTGTGCTGGCAGCCCTGGAAGCTATCACGACTCTCACATCTGGCATATGACGCAGCTGTACCAGAGATTTGCCAATGGGGACATCCCATATGGCCACCTAGTGGGGGATGCTGATTACACACTGGAGCCGTGGCTGATGACACCCATCAGAAATGCACACACACCCAAACAAGAACTCCATAATGAGGCACACGCACAGACCAGAATCATAATAGAGCATGTTTTTGGGATGCTCAAATCACGGTTCTGGTGCCTGGACATATCTGGTGGAGCCTTGCAGTACCCAAATTGTCATTGTATGTGCCATGCTACATAATATGATCCTGTAGAAACAGCTGCAGCAGGAACAGCATGAGGCAGGACCACACCATTGCCAAGGCCAGCACAGGCACAGAGTGACTCAGAGGAGGAACAACCTGAGCCTGCCCCTGTAGGCAGAAGGAGGCATGCTAAGTATGCCCAGGCCTTGGCAAAGAGTCAACGCATAGCACATACACTGACATGGTAGGAACCCAGGGAATGACACCTCTCTCTGACTTGCACATACAGTAAAAGAGATGCCAAACATGGCACTACCTGTGCTTAAGCATGTATAGGGAGTGTGCTATGAGTATCTGACATAGTCAACCCTCCAGCACCATCCTCAATACTGGCACAGCCACAAGGTAAGTCACTCTCACTATCAATTGCTGAATGTAGTAGTATGTTCTGTTACCGGTACCTTTGGTACGGATGTGAGCCTGTAAGGGAATCGTGTGGCTGAATGGGATGGCAGCAGATAGTAGACACCTCTATCAGCAGTATTAAATCCTTAACAAATACTGGTGTCAACATAGTAGGCAGTACTAGACAAGGTGACAAAACCCAGTGCAGGACATGTGGTGGGCCAAATGTGTGTCCATAGGACACACACATGCATGTCAGTGAGGCTCACATACCCAACAACAGTCTCAGCCAGCAGGACAGGTGTAGGAAAACACAAAGAAAGGCTGTGCTAAGGCTCTAATTGATGGCTATGGATAACAGCCCCCCTCCAGACCTACACAGACAGACTACAACAGGTCAGACAGTGGGATGTTAGTTCTGAAGGGTAAGAAGTCTGAAACTGAAATGTAGGTCAATAAAACCTAAGAATTGTAGTACAATAATATGTCTCTAATCTGCATGATAGGTCAGAATACAGAATGAAATGGAAGCCAACAGAGTACATGAAATACCAGTACAGTCATAGCAAATGTTTACAGTTGTCAGGTGTGCCCCTCCCCCCACAATCCTATGTAGAAATGTAGTAACATGTACATGTGGGTATAATAACAGTGGAGGACAGATTACCTGAGCTGGCCAAAGTAGCAGGATAGATTGTTGCACATGTACAATATGCAGGGCTCTGTGTGTTAGGTTGTTGTGTGTTGTATATTGTGTGAAAGTGATCAGCATGTAGGCATGGAGGGTTGGGTCCCAGTGGTCAATGGCCAGTACTGTTGATGACAGGGCCAAGTTCTCACAACTGCAGTGCCAAACACAATGCATCCCAGCAAGATGCAATCCAGCAGTAATCCATACTAATTGTTCAGATGTAATATCTGTCACCATCTGAAAGATGGACATGCCATGAACGTAGGCCCAAGCATGCAAACAGTACACAGGTGGAAGTACCCCAGTCAGAGAGTGTATACAATGTTACTGTCAAATGGACACACCTTTGGAATTGTACATACAGGTTAGCAGCACATTAGTTGGCTGTGTAGTATGGAATACTGATGTATTCTGGCCAAACACTGGCAGACCACAAAAGGCACAGGTATGAAGTACTGAGAAACTGCTGTTGTCCCTGCACAAGCCAGCATAAGTGGAATGCCCCACGTATATCTGTGAGTCAGATGCAAGTAGCTTCCATAGCACACATGCACTCAGCTCACCCCACCATCAGCCATAGGTACCTCACAGGCCATATCCCTGCTGTTGGGAATGAGTACAATATGACCCCCATCTCTGTATGGGAATAGCCACAGAATGCAGCATGCTGAAGAGGTGTCCCATGCAGGTGTGTCCCTAGCTGTAAGCAGCACCCTGCCAGCATACACACCAATGGATCAATAAGGACAGAAACTATTGACATTAACACCTTGCACACCTACTCTGTCACCCCAGGGGAATACAGTGGCTTGCAGCCTGGGACTGTAGGAGTGACGCAATGCACTGGCCTGCTGCAGATGACCTGCATCACTACCACATGCCCTACAGTCCTCTGTAAAAGGCTTGTGTCTTACCCATGCTGCCAATGTATGTTATCTCATGGACTCCCAAATAACAACATAACACAGTCCACAGAACACAAATGCAAGGCCACGTTGACAAATCTCAGTAGCATGTCCACCATGTCCTACTGCCTGAACTGTGAACCGGCCCCTAAATACTGCTGGGTTAAGTGATAACTATAGGGATACTTATCAGATATTGTTTGCATAATGTTTGGAGGATGATAAAATAACAGAGGAGGGAGTAGAAGCATGGATGCCATGCAGTGTGTAAAGTCTGAAACTCTGTTGTGTGCACATAATATCCCTGCCTTCAAACACAGGAATGGGTGGCTACAAACCTGCTCGTAAACCACAATGTGAAGGGGTAATGACCAGAAGTATGAGCCCTGCCTCTTGGTAACCTGTGTGAATCTGTACAGCTGTGAGGTATGGCCACAGAAGGGTATGGCCATTCTGTCACGTCAAGAGATGTACAAGCATGGGATCCTCAGCCACCACAGTACCAAGGTGCTGAACCATTTACACAGACCCATCAGCAGGTGTCTGCAGCACCCCCTCCATAATGGCATGATTGTGCAAGAATATGTAGGCTGCAGACCACAATACTGGACACAGCTTAATTCATCTTGTGTCCCCCAGGAAATTACTGCAAGCAAACATGTATACCTGTCAGTAGTTGATGACATAAAACATCACAGTGTAAGTGCTAACACCAAAATCATATAACAGAAGCAGCACAGACACAATTAGTTACAGTATCCCACTATCCTTTGCCCATTGTGACCCCATTTTGTCAACTGATCTACAGATATCCTGCAAAAACATGTTGCTAGCTGTAGGTGTAGAACACAAATGCCTGCACTGGAGTACAACCTACCTGGAATGGAGTCACACATTCAATACAGAAGGCCATACTGGGCATGCTCCCACACTTAGAGAAGCGAAGCCCATGTCTGACAATAAAATACTGAAAGGTCATACTGGACATGCTCCCACACTTATAGAATTGAAGCCCATGTCTGGCAACAACAGTGGACTACACTTATCTGTTAGTCGCAGTTGTCTGTGCACACACTCGGCATTACACACCAGTCATGCTTTGCACACACATAGGAAAGGAATACACACATATATCCAAGGACAACACACTATAATAGGCCAAACATACACATACATAGATGTGTGGAAGAGAGTGACAGACAGTGACAAAGAGCTTCCCATCATGAGGCCTGTCCCACCCAGCGCACATCCAATTGGCCAATACCACATGATGTGCAAAGTGTTTATCACTGTAGACATTTGCTTCTGGTAGCCTTCAGCACTATAGTGTCTGTGGTGCTTGTGATAACTGTGTAACATGACTGTACAAGTCATTATTCATCTAGCAGCTGTATACATGGTCCTGTCAAATGTAAACCTGTGTGTGATTGAGTGTTGTGTGTGAGCTTCCAGGCTTATGGTTTATGGCCCATTCTAACACACTGCACTCCCCATTGCCCTACTTTGCCAAGCCTGCTGATGTCATTCACCTTGAAATACACCTTTGGAGAAGGGCTAGCCTGATAACCTCTGTGGCGTGTGCTATAACTGCGCAATGCTGTAGTGTGATGTATTAGGTAGGAGTTATAATCCCAAACATGGCAACTGTGAGACCGTGTGTGTGTGTGTGTGTGTGTGTGTGTGTGTGTGTGTGTGTGTGTGTGCGTGTGTGTGTGTGTGTGTGTGTGTGTGTGTGTGTGTGTGTGTGTGTGTGTGTGTGTGTAAGATCAATGCTGTTGAGGCCAGTTACAGTCATTGCATTTTCCATTTCCCTACTTTGGCAAGCCTGCTGATGTCATTCACCTTGAAATACACCTTTGGGGAAAAGTTAGCCCTCTAAGCTCTGTGGCACATGCTATAACTGAGTAATGCTATAATGTGATGTACTAGTTAGGCAGGAGGTCTAATCACTGACATGGCAATTGTGAGACTATGTGTGTGTGTGTGTGTGTGTGTGTGTGTGTGTGTGTGTGTGTGTGTGTGTGTGTGTGTGTGTGTGTGTGTGTGTGTGTGTGTGTGTGTGTGTGTAGAGATCAATGTTTTGAGGCCAGTCACAGTCACTACACTTTCCATTGCCCTACTTTGGCAAGCCTGCTGATGTCATTCACCTTGAAATGCACCATTGGGGAAAGGCTAGACCTATAAGCTCCATGACACATGCTATAACTGTGTAATACTATAGTGTGGTGTACTAGTTAGATTTTGTGTGTGTGTGTGTGTGTGTGTGTGTGTGTGTGTGTGTGTGTGTGTGTGTGTGTGTGTGTGAAGGGATCAATGATTGTGAGGCCAGTTACAGTCACTACACTTTCCATTGTCCTACTTTGGCAAGCCTGCTGATGTCATTCACCTTGAAATACACCTTTGGGGAAAGACTAGCCCTATAAGCTCAGTGGCGGATGCTATAACTGCATAATGCCATAGTGTGATGTACTAGTTAGGTAGGAGTTCTAATTCCAGACATGACAACTGTGAGACTCTATATGTGTGTGGACGGATCAATTTTTTTGAGGCCAGTTATAGTCTCTACACTTTCCATTGCCCTATTTTGGCAAGCTTGCTGATGTTATTCCCCTTGAAATACACCTTTGGGGAAGGACTACCCCTATAAGCTCCGTGGTGTGTGCTGTAATTCTGAAATGCTATAGTGTGATGTACTACTTAAATAGGAGTTCTAATCCCAGACATAGCAACTGTAAGACTCTGTGTGTATTTGTTTGTGTGTATGAAGGGATCAATACTTTTGAGGCCAGTTACAGTCACTACACTTTCCATTGCCCTACTTTGGCAAGCCTGCTGATGTCATTCACCTTGAAATACACCTTTGGGGAAAAGTTAGGCCTATAAGCTCCACAGCGCATGCGATAAATGCAGTACACTGTAGTAACAATGCATAGTTAGGTAGGGGTTTGAATCTCAGTACTATCAAGTGTGTGTGTTTGTCATCAGTATCTTGTGTGGAGGTAGCTGTGATTGTGTAATAACAGGACTCATTGTGGGGTGGGTTTTGCAAATTTATTATATTGAGGACCTACTATATGTCACAATGTCTACCTTACAAGGACAACAGATGTCAAACAGCAGAGAGGCTAGTGTAGACAATCCATACCCCTACATGTGACCCTTGTATTACCCAGAGAACACTCTCTACCCATATCTCATGCACAAACACACTTGGCTAGGCAACAACCACTATATTGGTAGTTTTCTACATATTGCCCACAGATAGTAACCACAGTGTGATTTCAGTGAACTACAGAGGACATGGCACCCTGTTCCATCCCTACAATAGGCAAATAATTGCTTACAGTGGTCCTTTGCTATGTTCCCCACTGGACGCCTGCAATAACTGTAGAGTCAGCAAATGTAACCCACAAAGGAAATACCATGCTTATACACATGCCCTGTATGGACAGATGCCACTAACACCAGTGAGTACCTGTATCATGCTGTCAGTGTAGGTGCAGGATCAACCTCAGTTCCATAGCCAGTTCTCACCACATGAGGTCAGGAATACCATATCAGATGATAACAATCTGTCCACACAACATACCCCAGACACCTCAGGTACACTTCCACATGTCACAGAACATGCATGTGGGACATGTGCACAACCCAGGCACCATCCATGTTATGCAATATAGAACACATGCATGACAAGCATTGCACAGCACTGGCCACCCATAATAGGAACCCAGATGAGTGGATGGTGAATACATTACTCGCCTGTGTGGGCCAATACATGGACTACACCCCTGAGCCACACTGGAGACCATTGTCATGTGGCCTGATGCCAAGGTATACCCTTTGCCTAGCCTTGTACAGCCTTCTGGCACAGTCTTCACCTATACACCTGTGAAGCAATGAACCCATGCATGCCAGTACTGGCAAATCTGTTTCTGTGTGTGTGTGTGGAGATTAATGATTTGGAAGCCATTCACACTCACTACACCTTACATTGCCCTACTGTAGTATGCCTTCTGATGTCAGTCACCTTGACAAACCCTTTGCCTATATATCAGCCTGATACCTCTGTGGTACATGTGATATCTGCGTAATACTGTAGTGTAGCAAGCTAGTTAGTTAGGAATTCTCATCCTGACCCTGCTGACTATGATAATGTGTGTGAGTCCCTGAGAGAGTGTGGGTGTGTCTTCCTTGACACCTGCTTTTGCGGACAGGCACATGTACTACACTTACCTTATCCATCCTTTATCACTGTTGCTGATGTCACTCACCTTCAAAGATACCTTTGGGCAGCTCTCTAACATGTAAGCTATGTGGCCCATGCAATAACTGCATAAAAATGTAATAGCAATACATAGACAGGCAGGAGTATGAAACATTGTACTGGTAAGTGTGTGACACAAACATGCTTAGCTCTTACTCTCCTACCCCCTTCCTTTCTTACTTTGTCTCTGTCTGTCTGTCTCTCTCACTCCCTCTCTAGTGGATGTGGAAAAGTACACTTGCTTTGCTTAGGCAGCAGCTTGTGTTTTGTGAGTGATGCTCATGATCAGCTGATGGCCTGTGCATGAATTGCAGTCCTCCACTAGCTGATTGCAAATGGAACAGCTGTGGTATCATTCCCATAGCCAATTACATGGAAACACACTCCAATAACTAAGAGCATCATGTGGGTGTTGGCCCTTTTCATTCACTGTGAGCAGGACCTCATGTCGGTGTTTGGAAAATAGCACCACAGAGGGTAGTGGGATATACCTCTTACAAAGGGTTACCATTGGATGATCGAAACGCCAAAATGTCAACATTCATATGGCTAAGACCATATGATCGACATTCGGAATTTTGAACATCCAAAAAAAAAAAATAAAAACACTACAAATTACTAACACATTGCTAGCAGGAGGGCAAGCCCCCTGCACCCACCATGGGGGGCTCCACCCCCACCCCCCTGTAACTTAAATATACCAACTCCAATATCACACTACAGTGCAGGAATGAAAATATTTCCATTCTGCACTGAACTGTGATGCCGGTTCTGCACTGTTGGCATTGCAAATGTTGATCATATGGCCTCAGCCATATGAATGTCAGCATTTTGCAGTGTCGACAATGTGAAGGGGACCCCTTACAACATACACTGTGTAGACAGGCCAACAAACAGGAGGGGGATGTTCCAGACATGAGGACAGAATGTAAGTCTTGCTCTTCTACATTTGAAGTAATGTTGGTTTAACAGGGTTTGTGTGGATATGGCTGGTCTACATTATTTAATATCTGTCATGACAGTGTTATGTGGTTGAAGAAACTCTCACCTGTAGGGCTACATGCAGACTGGCCAGTGTTTGTAGCCTTACATGTGTTGTGTTACTCATACATGTCCTATCTTTAGAAATGCAGTAGCATACTCTGAGGATTGCAGTCATTACATGGTGACAGCCATGTGAGTTACTGACTTCATATCCATCAGAACACATATGTCACAACAAATCCTGTTACACCAGTAAATGTATGAGTTTATCACAACAACATGTCAATATTGGCCTTGTGTTTGTGCCTCCAGCCACAACTCTGTCAACTTTTGTACATATGTCATGTAGTAAGAGGTGCATATGTTCAGTACATCATTATTTACTGACATCATACCTGATAAGCCAGTGAGATATCAGACTGCTAGACATGTTATGTATAGCTGGGCTTATATTTGAGGACAAAACCTGGACATTCTGTTGTAGTATGTGCAGTAGTGAGGTAGGTGTACTTATGGTGATTGTTGACAGAGTGTGTATTGTGAATATGTACCTTGGCCTGTGTACAGACTGTGGTAGATGTCATTGTTCTTGGTCCTGTTATATCTGATGTTGCATGCTGCTCCAGTATGGTACCCTATCGGCGTACATGTTTGTAGGGCTAGATCGACATATGTCCCACACCACAGTCAGGTATTGGAATACACTGTGTATTGGCCCAGTATATGTAGGGTTAGTGTGTGAATGGCACATATGAGGAATGGTGTTGATCACACAGTCCATATACTGTAATATTAAGCCCGCTTACCATATGTGACTGTGGCTGTGTTCAGATTGGTTATGGGTATGCACTTTCACACAGGTGTCTGTTACTCCTTGCTGTTACATGCCTGTAGAGCCTGCTATATTTGCAGGTACATGTGTATTCCCCCGTAAGAAATGTAGGCCAGTGTTGTGGCAGTCTACCTGTAGTTTGCACAGTGTTTTGTGACATGCCTAGCAGTTCAATGTACTTACCCAGTGTGATGTTATGTCTAGATATTTATCAGATGTACTGTTGCCGGGCCACCATAACTGTTGTATATTTCTAACAAAGCAGTGGGATGCTGTATAGATGTATGTCACTAAGTAGTGGGTAGTATGTGGGCTTGTGACCTCTGCTTATCTGGTTATTATTTGTCAGGACAGACAGGAGTGTGTGAATGCATAAACTGTGTGAGCTTATCTATTCCAGTATTTTCGTGATATCCCCATTTACATGGCTGTAAACATCCACCTTGTCACCTTGGTCCACACGTCTTGCACTAAGGGGTTCTATGTATACCTCTGGACTGACCAGAGTGTGTCAGACTGTCCACATTTATTGGTCATATCTCTGCTGTATTCCACAGGATCATTACTGTGATTTCTGTGGTACTGCACTATAATGATCTTACGATGTCTGTCAGTAACTGATAGCGTACATGTCAATATCAGATGTGACTCCCCATGCAACATTTCTGTTAAGACAACCCCTGTTACAGTAGCAGCAGACAAGAGTTTACAGTTATACCTGCAATACTTACATGACATCCCCTTGCAGTAAGAGGTCGTGACTACTGGTGCTGAGGTATGACTCCACTACATGTTATGGACATATGTTACACACACACACACACACACACACACACACACACACACACACATATATACATATATATATATATATATATATATATATATATATATATATATATATATATATATATACACACACACACACACACACACACATACGTATATATATATACATATATATATAGATCTATATATGACTATATATATAAAAAACGCAATATATAGATGTATATAAATACATATATATGTGTATGCACATGTATACATATATATATATATATATATATATATATATATATACATGTCCTTATGTGTAAACATGACTGTTGTATATACCTTCCCGGATGTATCACACCATATTTATCTGATATGTGTATATTTAGCTATAACAACACACGTGATTCAACACTAATATCACTAACAAGTACTACACAATTGTAGAAGTCATAGCAGTTGTTCAATACTATTCAGTATGTGTACTAACAGATATAATGGAAAAAACAACAGCCATTTTTGCAGTTATGATGGTTTAGTGGTTAACTGCTATGACTATAGTGTACAGGGTCTTGGGTTCAAGGCATGCAAGGGCTGTTTATTTTGTTGCTGATCAGAACAAGGGCTGTTGGGTACAGAGTGGTTAAGGCAGTTTTGAACAGCTTTAAGCAGGTTTGGGCAACGGTAAGCACTGCTAACGTACGGTTAAACGTATAGGCGTTTACACTGTGTAGGCTTCGCTTACCAGTACGCAAATCTGCTTAGCAGTTTCATTTAAGTAATGCTTACACCTGCTAAGCATAGCTCAGCCCTGGGAACCAGTGATCACATTCCAGTCTGATAAAATAACAGGGTAATGACATCTTTAATAAGTGTATTTAATTCCATGTACATAACATGTGTCTATGTGCTGCCATTACAGTAGTAAGGGGCGTGAGTCTACTGTCTGGGGCACCTGGGTATATATGGCTTGTACAACATTCTTTTCCATTTGAATGTGTTTCATACATGAGTAGTATCCCAGGTTATATGCAGTCACACTGGCATGTAGTGTATCATTACGTTACTACTGTTGACAGTGCATTCCAAGTAAGAGTAGATTACAGATTGTAGTAATGGAGCCAAACACCCCTGCATGCAAAGATGGACTCTGAGTCCTCACTATCATGTTCTTGGTGTGTGAGCTGTGTGTTATTAAATATTTACTACTGGATATTGATCTGACATGTGGATATTAACTGTAGGCTCCTGTGTGTATTAGACATGTCATTGAGGGCTGCTGTTATGTAGTAATGGCATACCTATCAGTGTCAGACATCTATCTGTCAACACAGTCATCCTATTGCATAACCAGTTGGCTAGCTGATGTCTGTCTGTCCTCTGTATAGATGTGCAGATGTTGGGACTCCATCTTGGCTGCTTACAGGTGATCTATGCTTGAGTGACACTGACATGTTTGCCCAGCTGTGTTATGAATGCTACAGCTAGGAATCCACACCCTGTACACACCACATGCCATGGATACCTCAACTACACTACCATAGTCAACAGAACATGCTTGGGTACAGGTCTCCAAGACAAACAATGACCATGTTATTTAATACATGTTACATACATGTCAACTGGAGCATCTCACTGGCCCTCTGCAAGAGGCAACCAGATGATTTGGATGTTGCATGTAACTCTCACCCTGAGGATCACCCCTGTGGTATCTGTTGATAGATGGCCTGCTGGCACATGGCAGGTGGCATGATACCACTGTACACACATCCCCTACACTTCCCATATCAACATGGACAATAGCCTGGTACACACCTATGAACACCTGCACCGATGGACCCCAGTACTGACAAATGTGTACATGTGCATTACTGAGAATAACAGTGTCTGTGCATTTGTAGACCTGTAGTTGATAATACCCTGAGGCCCTTCACACCCACCACACCCCCCTATTGCCATAGTTAGATGTGGCTACTGCTGTACTGGACATTACATGTACCTTGTTACACTCTTCACCCTATGGGCTACCTGGGGCTTGCAGTACCAGCACAACACTGTTGTACAAATGGGTTGATAGGCATGGGATACCTTCTGAGTTCTGGCAAGTGTGTGTATGTGGGCAAGTGTGTATATTTGTAGGATACAGCATTCTGAGGCCACATGCAATATGCCTTGCCACACAGTATTAGGGATAGGGATGTTGCTGACCATAGGAGAGCCATGACAATGCATCACCCTACTATCCCTGTGCATGTACATTAGATGCATATATATGTAGGAGCACTCATGGGATAGACAAGGGATTTGTGTGATGGTGGGTATGTCAGAGTGTTATCATGGGTTTCAGTGTGTACAATATCCACTGTGGGGTGAGGGTTCTGGGTATACTGTCTTTACGCCATGGTACCCCCAGTACATGTCCCATGTTCCACTGTATGGGGACCACTGTCACCATCAACCATACAGGTAACTGATAACACTATCCAGCCCAGTTATATATGTGCTGTGTGCAACTTATCTGTAACAGAATGAACACACTGACAAGGTAGTTAGCACTGATAAGCCTAGGTCTCTCAAATGTGCATATAACTGTTATGTGTTTGTTAATATGTATATGACAGTATGCCACACTATGTATTGTCCATAAACAACCAGTACATTCTCCATTACCATACTGTACAGGGCCTGGGGATGTTCTTCATGTAACATGTAACCTGGAACACACCTTATCCTAAAAGCTGTGTGGTGTGTGCAATTAAGGCCACACACATCAGTAGCACTACATACCTAGGTAGGGTTCTAGTCCCAGTGTTGCCACATAAGTGTGTGTGTGTATGTGAAGGAATCTACTTCCGTTTGCAGAATATACATGTCCCAGGAGGTCATCTGTTTGAGAACTGCCTGCAAATGTTAACATATCACAGGTATCATCCTGTGGAAATACATGCCATCACAACTAGTGGTAGATGTGTAAATGCCCTCTTCCCCACTGTATAGATGTACAGTGATACTGGGGTTGGTATATATAGCTGGGTGTGGCTCTTGTGGACACAGCCACCATCATTGCAGTTACTGTTGAGTGCATCCCCCCGCTTAGCTGGTTGTAATACTGTACAGTTCATATTAACAGCTTAAGTAGTTGTCAATCACTCTGTCTGCAGATCTACAGCACCTCACACCCTCCAAAGGGCATGGCTGTGCCACCCACACCAACACACCTATGTTTACCGAGTTGAGGATTGCACTACATTGGAGAAGGGGACATATACCCTGCCAGTACCATCATCAGTGACATTAAACTAGCAGACCACTTATTTCACAATGTGTTGTGCCTATTCTTTCTTGGTGGAATTACATAGGCTAAAATGGGTTCCTTGCACAAGTACATCCATCCATGTGTACAGTATTCTCTGTATATTGCATCAACACCAAATACACAAACATGTGGTGTGTACCACCCAGTACACTTAGCATTGTCCATTGTAGAAGGGCTGCTGACATCAGCCACCATGCAGTCACCCAGATTTGTCAGCCATGTGGCACATGCAGTAACTGTTATACAGACCTGTGACATGTGTTCTCCTGTACCCAGGATATGGCACAGCCAAGGTGTCACCACAGTGAAATACCCCTTGTAGGAAACAACAGCAGACAAACATCCTGCTGACACATGGACACCTACAACACAAATGGAATATATTATGGAGACCACAATCACTCAGGGTTAATAACAGCTATAATGCATCATGGCTGGACAGCTACACTTCCTGACATGTAAGTATTAAACTTTACTGCTGACAACATGTTACACAGCATTGCATTGGCACACCGTAGTACAGTCACCCTGTGCATCAGAACCATATTAGCCTGTCCCTGCATCAATGCTATGGATGACAGGGATGTGGCACAGGTATCATCATATGCACAGGGTGTTTTGTTGGTTTGCCAGAGACCTAGGCTGAGCCATACTTTTGACATCATGTGTATGTGTGTGAGGGGGTTTAATTATTAATTGGGCTGTTGTGATGTGGTGTGTATAGGTATGGAGTTGCCCTAGCTGTATTGTTGATGTGTGTGTGTGTGTGTGTGTGTGTGTGTGTGTGTGTGTGTGTGTGTGTGTGTGTGTGTGTGTGTATGCATGCACACAGTTCTGCCATGTGGCTGCCCTATACAGGGGTTTGTCGGACAGCTGCAGGCCGTACCTGGCAGGGTGTGCAATTCACCGTATCAGGCCATGGATATGAGAACTGTGCCTGCCAGGGTTCCACGGGCACCACCAGGTACAAGCCACGATATGGTACTCTCTCCTGATGATGACATATGTTTGCTGGATCCAGGTCCCTCTTGGGAATGGCCAGGGCCACATACACATGGCCTGCTGTGTTGTGGTGTGGACAGCACCCCCATGCAGTGCTGGGGCTTGTACTGCCACTATGGGAGTGGCTCTGAGTTTTGGCATGTCCACGTCGACCTCTAGGTGTTGGTGCTGCTGGCCTACATCCATGTGGCCATTGGACTACTCCCACCATATGTTCGACCACAGAGATTCCACAGTCGAGGATTCCCACCATCTCACGCAACTGTCTGTCCATGACCTCTGCAAAATAATGGTGGGCATCTGCAAGATCACAGATGTTGTCAATAACAGCTGAATGAGTAGCCCTCTGCAGCCTCAGACCCTGTTTTGTATACCATTCCATAAGTGCCTGCACCTCCATGATGGCCTGAAACATGCATCTGGTTGCACCAGATGTGGCACCTCTGCCAGGGGCATGATGACCAGCAGCCATCCTGCGAGCAGCCCTGTACATCTGCCTATGTGGTACCCCATCGGACATCCGGCTATGGCTGCTGTGTCCAGACATATGTGCCATATATACCACACTCTCTTAGCCCATGCCACCAATGGCCAATGTCCCTCAGTTATAGCCACTGGTGATGGGGTATGTATAGGCAATGTGACTGTGTGTGGGGATGGGGTGAATAACAGTGGGATGTCAAACGATGGTGCAGTTTCAGCCACTGACA